>NW_024581718.1:0-61527 GCF_017639235.1 Corvus kubaryi
CCAAGGGCTGGAGGGACAGGACACAGGGAATGGCTTCCCAGTGCCAGGGGGCAGGGCTGGATGGGATCTTGGGCAGGAATTGTTCCCTGGCAGGGTGGGCAGGCCCTGGCACAGGGTGCCCAGAGCAGCTGTGGCTGCCCCTGGATCCCTGGCAGTGTCCAAGGCCAGGCTGGACACTGGGGCTGGGAGCAGCCTGGGACAGTGGGAGGTGTCCCTGCCCATGGCTGGATGGGCTTTAAGTCCCTTCCAACCCAAACCATTGCAGGATTCCACGATTATCACTTTTCAAATAGAAGCATTTGGAGATTGATGGAGCTCTGTGTCTGGTGAGAACTACATTAAATAATAAAATTTATGGAGATTCCCATGGCATGTCCTGAGAAAGAAGTCAAAAAGGCTGCCATGAGAAGCGTGAGGGAAATAGTTCAGATCCCAATGATCACATCCTTTAGTAATCCCGTTTCTGCAGGCTTTGGGTGCTGAAACATCAGCACACTGTACCTGCAATTTCTGTCCTCTTCCCTTTTATGCTCCGTTATTATAATTAGCCTCACACACGCCACTTTACGGTCAAGAATTACATTCATGACACTTATGTAGGATGTCAATGCAACAGTAAAAGAGTTTAATGTGCAGTGCTCACAGAAATGTTCCTGCTGCCTTTTTAACGTGTATCATTTTCCACCGAGTTACCACGGAACTGCAAAGCAAATGGTTTTATTACATAAAGTGCCGTAGCACTTCCAATTGCTAAAGAGTCATTTTAAAGTTGAAAACGTTAGAGGTGGGGGGACGTTAGAAATGAACATTTCAGTGTTCTCTTTACAAACCTGCCGAGGAAAATAAGTTCAGCAATCATAAACTTCCACTTTCTTTTTATCGTCGTTAGAAATTTCTCTGCCTACATCCCAGTCAACAGCAATTCAGTCGTGATTCATGGGTTTAAAGCCTGAATTATGACAAAAGGAGTCATAAATTGCAGGAATTATTTTTCTCTAAAGATGATGGAGTATCTACTCTGACCAGAAGACTTTTAATCCATTATATTTCTTAAATAAATATGCCCAGGCAACTAATCACTTGCTATTAGCACTCTCCTATGATCACTTCTACTAACATAACAGTGTATCACTTAAATAAACTGGCAATGTGAACAGGGTAGATTTATGGGCTTTAATTTCTCAGCTCACACTTGTCTCTCTTGCATTTAAAACAAATACCAGAATGTAGATGTTGGCCGATGTTTGTAGAATCCATTTGTTCCATGTTTTGAAAGCAACTATAGTATTCATCAGCCAGTTTGGGATTGAATTATTTTAAAAAAAACCAAAATAAGAAACTCCAAGCAAACCCAGCTAACTAACAAGGCAATAAAAATGCAGCTGGATAACATGGTAGCATTGGAAATAATTTTTTTTTTTAGTTTTCATGATGGCATATTTTTTCTCCAGTGGAAAAGGCATGGGTGGTGCCAGTGAAAGTTCTATAGCTTTGCTCAGTTAAAGAGAGTCCAATAAGTGTGAAAAGAGGTGTCCCAAAGGGGTTCCTGCTAAGCCAAACTGGCAGATGTCCACTAGACAGGAGTACCAAAATTCCAGTGTTTTGCCACCAAAAAGGTGCCCAAGCAGGTCACATTTTACCTGGTGCAACAAGCGTGGCATATCCATCAGTTGGTGTTAGTCAATGCAAATTATACTCCTGAATATTTGAAAAAAAAACCAAAAACAACACAAAAAAAAAACTTATTTCAAGTATAAAAACAAGAAATAAAAATTTGAAAATTTTAATTTCAAATGAAATTTTTTAAAATGAAAATGAAAAAACTTGCTAACACTGGTGGCAAAAGATGTAACTTTTAAGGCACCTCTTCCTCAGAGGTGATCTCACCTCTGCAGCAGTTTCTGTGCTTCACATTTCCTAAATACATTCAGAAGTCCCCAAGGGCAGGAGAGTCAGGGTGCCTGAGGAGGATGGGGAAAAGTCAATTTCTCACTGCTCCGTTTGGGTAAATCCCAGCACCACCACTGGCACTTCCCACCTGCCACCAGAGCTGAAGAGAGAACAGACCCTTGGGTTTTAACTGATGGTTTGAAACAAATAAAATAAAGGACAAATAATAAAAAATAAGAAGACCTTCATTTCAGGCTGATCCAGATCTGGCGTTTCCAGTGAACTCAAAAATTACTTTCGGATTAAGCAATATGTTCTCATTCCTAAAAAATGACTTTGCTTTGGATTTAGACTGTTAATTTAAAGGAAATGTGGAACAAAAATCTAGCCTAAATGGAAATCCCCAAAATAATCTGAAGTAATGCTTGGATTTCCGTTTTCTTCCTGCTTCCAGCTTTTCCTGGACTTTCTGGGAAGTTTTTTTTGTAGGACAACTGACTTGGCAAAAATTACATTTTCATTTCTAAAATGTTACGATGTCACCACACCTCTGTGTTTCACCGAAAAATTTTAGCCAGTTCTAACCAGCTAATTCATGGGCAGCTGTAGTAAGCACAGCTCATAAAGGGGTTATTTCCCATTAATAACTAGTCCAGCAGTTGAACGGGGAAATGAAAACAATTTCCATGTTTGATTGTAGGGCAGCATCTTCCCCAGTGCCCAAGAGATCCGTCGTTTATCAGCCCGTTATCAGAAATAAGAATTGCAGCTGGGTTTGAATTCAGGTACCTGCTGCTGAGAAGGTGTTTGGGGAGGACCAAATTTTAAAAAACCCACTATTTTTATTAGGTGGAAAGGTACAGATCACCTCTATTTCATCGGTGATTTAAATTTCCATGTATTAACTGCAGGCATCACTACATTAATTTCTGTTCTCTGCAAGTGAAAAGAGAATTTACTAAAATGGCAACCATTTACACCCCCTCCCATACAATTGTTTCAAGTAGATATCAAACCTGATGAAAATCAAGCAAAAAAACCTCTAGCCCCACTCCCCCCCCTCCCCCCCCCCCCCAAAAAAAAACCTCAGTAAAATCAGGATTATTTCCATGTTCAGTTTTCTTACAGATATTTTTCAGTATTTCCAGACTACTACTATGCCACTAAGACTTTAAATTATAGAAGGCACTGAAATAGGACCTTCCCAGTCTGTGTAGGTGTGGGCTTGTTTTGTGAAGCCAGAGTTAGGATTTGTCTTTAGGAAGTCCTCGTCAGCAGCAGTCAGGGCATCTGCTCTGGGCTCATTTGAGAGAGTAAAGTCGTTCACCCAGTAATACTGAAACGTGTGGTGATTCAGCCTAGAAATCCAGGCCTTTCCCCATCCCACATATCCCCCTCACATCTCCCTCCAAAAGTAATTCATATTCTCGGTGCTGCAGGAAGTATTTTCGCAGAATCTAAATATTCGCTTTTATTTAGCTTGCCAGCATTTTATGGAAAGCTACATGTTTTCAGGTCAGTGGTCAATGGAATTCTTTCAACAGCTGCCTCCTCCTGTTTATCTCTATCTGTCAGTAAAGTAAACTCTCTTCTGGTTGTTTGGGAGTGCAAGGATTCCGCAGCGCAGTGTCTCGGCGCTGTGCCGTGCGAGGCAGCCCTCAGCTGGATGGGCTGCCCTCAGCTCAACAGGAAGGTGTCCCTGACCATGGCAAGGGGCTGGACCAGGTGACCTTCAAGGACCTTCCCCATCACCCTGTGAGTCTGTGATAATTTAAAATTAATTGTGCTTTTTTGCTCGGATCTACTGAGATCGACACCTCTGAATGGTGCTCCGGTTAATTTAACACATCCTTTGATTCAGTCTCTTTGTGTCTGGCTTTCCTGCCACCCTCCTGAACTCTGGTCCACCAGCACACAGAGGAGAGTTCCCCAGGAACCATCTCCATCACTTCCTACCCCCTAGGGCAGGCGCACTCACTGGATTTCACCCCAGCCTAAATTGCTCCTCACCCCTTTAGTGATCAGGGATTTTGTCTTACAGTGCTTGCACATCCCTCAGGTCTCTTCCTAAAACCTCTCCCCTCTGACTGAAATACTGTACTCCACCAAAAGACACCATTGAAGCAGAGTCCTAATACTCTGGGAGGGAAACAAGCAGCCTACAGCATTTCTGTGCTCCAGTCAGCCTTGCCTTTCCCACTCCATGAGAACAGCATCTCCGAAAGGCTGGATTCCTTCTTTTATTTGGCCATATGTTCTCACTGTAACTATGTTCTTTTCATAACAACCTACACTAACCATACATTATTAACCCCAGGAGACACAAACTTCATTTTAGACTTTTCTTATAAGCACTGTGCAAACCTAGGGTATAATATAACGTCTTTTTTTCCCCCCTTCTGCTTACATTTTAAGTATAAGGAGATGGTAAGTCAGTTCTAAAAAACAAACAAGCAAAAAAAAAAAAAAAGAAATAAAAACTCATCCAGTGTGGAGCATCCAAATCTGAATTATTTTCTGGTAGGAAAGAGTGTGCAGGTGGTAAAACATCTGTTCTCTCTCTGGGCTTTAGGTATCCAGCACTGGCTTTGCTTTGCAACTCCTCTCCCATATGTGTCCCTTACAGAAGGTTTAACACTCGCTTTTTGGACTCTCTACAACATTTCTAAAATCAAAACAGCAGAAATGCTTAAACAGTAAATGACAATATTATTTCCCAGAGTCTCTGCAATGAAAACTTCCTCAAGGTTAGCGCTTTGGGTTGCATCAGGTTCTGTGACTTGTCTGACAGAAAAACCAATGCCCTGGTTAGGTGTAACTTACCCACTGGCTGACAGACCCAGCACAGTCCTAAAGAACAAACAGAAATTCTTCTGGGCCTTGCTCCTGCACTTTGGGGAAAAAGCTTTACATCAAGAGATCTCAGAAACCCTGTGATGTCTTATAGGCCTCAAGCTGAGGCCTGTCAGGATATAATTAACAGATGTAGACAGCCCCTATCTCGGCATGACTAAGCTAGTCTTACACCGGATAAACTGGAATTATATTCATTTTCATTTCACAATATGCTCATAATTTTAATGAACTCGTGTGAGATATGAACAGGAGAGCAAGGCACCGTGACCAATCCTCCTCCCTGAGCTGCTGGGCCTGGCGTGTTACTGGAGGCAGCTCAGAAAGGAACTGCACTGCAAACACCTTCCCCACAGACTGGGGAACGTGGAGGGGACGGGGAGGAGGAGAGTGTCGGGAATGGGATGGCAGCAGGACCAGGGCAGTGACTGTCCCCCTGTACTGCCATTGCTCAAGCCACACCTCGACTCCTGGGGGCAGCTCTGGGCCCCTCATGACAAGAAATTGAGGAGCTGGAATGTGTCCAGGGCAGGGAATGGAGCTGGGAAGGGGCTGGAGCCCCAGGAGCGGCTGAGGGAGCTGGGAAGGGGCTCAGCCTGGAGCAGAGGAGGCTCAGGGGGGACCGTGTGGCTCTGCACAAGTCCCTGACAGGAGGGGGCAGCCGGGGGGGTCGGGCTCTGCTGGCAGGGAACAGGGACAGGAGGAGAGGGAACGGCCTCAGGCTGGGCCAGGGCAGGCTCAGGGTGGACAGCAGCAGGAATTTCCCCATGGAAAGGGTGCTCAGGCCTTGGCAGGGGCTGCCCAGGGAGGTTTGGAGTGCCCATCCCTGGAGGTGTCCCAGGAAGGGCTGGAGGTGGCATTCAGTGCTCTGGGCTGGGGACAAGGTGGGCATCAGGCACAGCTGGGACTGAAGGATCTGAGAGGGATTTTCCAGCCTCAGGGATCTGTAATTCTGTGATCCTGTGATCCTGAGAGGGAGCAGGCAGCTACTGGGGCTGGGACCAGGCTTGTTATCATCCATCTATGATTAAATCAACAGCCATAACAAAGTCTCAAGAACATTGCACTGCAGTCCAAAAGCACTTGGCCACACAAACCAAATACAATTAATGAAATGCGTCTCTCAGGCTGAAACACAAGAAATGTTTTTCACAGCAGACAAATGATGCAAATGCGTAAAAAGGTAAGGGGAGACCAAGATGTTTTACAAGAAGACACACGGGGAGACAAGAGGCTGTAACACAAGTTAGACCTTGCCCAGCTGTAAGGTTGCAGCTCTTGGAATAAAAAACCACATTTTCCTTCTGCTGACCAACAACAAGAAATGGTGGCTAAGGATGCTCTGAACCTGCACCTGTGCCTACATCACCCTTTATGGGCTGGTACCTGTCCATGCAGCTGCTGCCCAGGTGCTGACTTGCACAGCAAAGGCTTTCCTGCTGCAGTGGTGGAAAACACACACGCATCATTTAAAAGGGGGTTCTATGATCTCCAGAAAGTGTCACGTTTAAATATCAGACTGTGGAACTTTCTGGCTCTGGCTGGAGCACGACTCACTTTGTTGTGTCAAATACCTTGTCAGAGCAGCACTTTAACCCCTGGGGGCTGAAAAGAGGATGATTTGGTGCAGGGACAGACTCAGCCCTTGACCTTGGATGGAAGGACACAAGGACCACGTTCGGTGCTGCTGTATGGCCCAGGGAGGGCTACACAGGTGACAGGAGGGGCAGGGAGGAGATGAGCACCCACCTTCCCACAGAGCCACCCAGCAGCACTGCCCAGGTCTGTCACACCACCAGCATGCAGAGGAATCTCCAGGCTGCTCCTGCAGCTGCTTTGCTCTCCAGGCAGTGCACAGTCACCTGCCAGTGATCTGCACCCACAGGGACAGCCACTGCCAGCTCACATCAGCCCACAGCAGAGGTGAGGAGCAGCTGCTCGGGGACAGGCAGGAAGAGGGCAATAATTATGACATTTCCTCAGTGCTCTCCCAGCCCCCAGACAGTGTCAGCCACGGGAACCTCCCCGGACAGCACTTGGTGGCCTTTTTCCAGAGCACTTGACCCATTCCCTGAGGGAGCTGTGCTGGCTCTCAGCACCCACCCTGTCTGCTGGTAGCGAGCTCAGGGCTTGCATGAAGAGCTGCTCCTGCTGTTTGTTTTGGTTTGCTCAGTTTGTTTGTTAGTTCCCCTTCAGCTCTGCTCGAAGCTCCATTATCACTCCCTCAAGCACTCCCCGCTGCCTTTTGCTACCTCCCAAACTCGTTTGGTTCACACCACAGCCCTCTCACACACCCTTTGTGGATGGCAGCATCTGAGAACGCTGAAATGGGGCCCAGCGTTTCTGCCCGTGACTCTGGAAGGTCACGAAATGATCCATCAAATGTCTGAGAGAGGAGGCAGGCTTTGGTGGGACAGGGTGCAGATCTTCAGCCAGCCCCATGTGAAATTAAACTCAATTAAACTCAGAGGTGTGTTCAACTAAGAGGTGAGTTTAACCCAGAAGTTAACCCAAGTCCTGTTCTGGCACTCCTGGGTAACGTAGAGCACCCCTCAGCAGTGAGAACAGGAGAGGGAGGATCTCTTGAACTGCACTCACCTCAAGGACTGGGGCCACCAGTGGTACCACAGGCTGCAGCCTGGGCTCTTCCCTGCTATAAATAAAAACATCAACCTCCTGTTTTTCAAGGATTACCCCAATCCTCCGAAGCACAGCCAAGGGAGATCTCTTTTTGTACATCGCCCTAAACATCAGAGCCCTGCTGTCCCTAAAGTGCCTCTGTGGAC
The DNA here is from genome assembly GCF_017639235.1 of Corvus kubaryi. NCBI lineage: Eukaryota > Metazoa > Chordata > Aves > Passeriformes > Corvidae > Corvus > Corvus kubaryi. The sequence continues at coordinate 7,530 of NW_024581718.1, forward strand.
TGTTTGGTTCCTAGTCAAATGGAGCCAAATAATATATAAATATTATTTATAATAATATTTACGTATTAAAATTATTATTACATTAAATGTTAAATTATTATATTAAAATATATATTAAAATAGTACATAATTACATATATAATACATATATATAAACGGAGCCAAATAACATATTAAACCTTGGCCAGTTTTAGGCACTTTAAAAGTGTCATTTTTCTTTAGAAAGCACACAGCTCACATCCTTGCTCCCCTGAAGTCTGCACAAGGTTGGGGTTGACTGCAGTGTGGTGAGGACTTGACTCCTTCATCCCCCTCCCCAGAAAAACCCTCTCAAGTAATCTCATGCCCACAATGGAAAGCAATTTATTACAAAAGTGCTACAGCACAAGTCTAGCCAAGTAAAAAAAGAAAAAACACCACTGTCAGTAGAATTTATAGAGACGTTTTCGACGGCCTCAAAGGGATTTCATTTCACCACAGTTTTCTATTCAAATTTTAATTTCAGGGCTGGGTGTGGTGACTCAGTCCCGGTGAGGGCCAGGGTGAGTGTGCCAGAGTCACAAGCAATAGGGGAACAAAGGGATCAGGCCAGCCCTGTGAGGTGTGAACATCAATTTGAGAATTTTTCCCTGAGCTGGGAAACAGAAATCACTACGAAACAGTAAAAAGCTGCCCAGAATGCGCCCGCCTCCATTTCAGCCTGATTTTTAAAATTTCCCTCAGAACCACCTATGTACTGAGGGGAAGGGAAAGGATATGAAGAGCCTATTGTGGAACCTACATATACTTTTTTGTGAAATCAGAGAGAGCTTTTTTTTTTTTTGCCTTTTTTTTTTGGCTTGGGCATCTTCTTGTGCTGTTTAAGTTAAATTTCTCATTTGAGGGTCTTGAACTGGAGTGATGAAAGCAAACAAGGATCACCCTCACAGATCTCATTGTTTTGAGAACTTGACAGTGGTTTTTGGGCATCAAACTTTGGTCTGGGCTGCCTAATCTGGGGAGTTTGACTTGAGAGATTTCCCTCCTGCAGGAGTCCTGAGCAGGTCTGAAGGTTTCATGGTGAGGAACCCTGCTGCTCAGGAGGAGCATATGTCCGTATACACCTCTGGTTAGGCTTAAATAAGCAAATTTGCCCCCAGAAAGATGCAAAAACCTGACATGAAGGCAGCTGCACCATCCACTGAAACTGGTGACAGCGACGGGCAAGGCCCTTGCAGCAATTCCACTTGGAGAAAATTGCCACTTTGTTCCTCCACACAGAACTGAAAGCAAAATCAAGATTTAAAAAAAATTAAAAAAAAAAAAAAACAAAAACCCCACATTGCAAAACAACAGCTTATTCTGGGCTCACAGTGGCTTACGATGGAGCAGTTGCAATAAATCATCATCCAGCCTGGCCATGGCGCTCGGCTGAAGTCAAAGGGGAAGACACAACATTCCTGGGAGCTCTCATGAGGAGCCCCCATCTTTCCAAGGCCTGCATGAGCAGGAATGAGACAGGCTGCAAGAGGCCAAATGTTAGGCAGAAATTATTTCACTTCCTCCATGCCTCTGCAGCATAAAACATTTCTCGCCCTAAGTCAGCTCCGATTAATTTATTGTGGAGGTTTAGGTTAAAACGTCTCAATTGCTCTTTTGTTCCTGGGACGACGCTCTTGTTTTTTATAGATATTTATTAGTGCAGCTCGTAGACAGCTGATTTCATTTCCCATCTCTCTGGGTTTTGGCTCTGTGGTGGGAAGGATGGTGTCATGAAGCTGAAGCAGAGGCAGACACAGGGAGCAGGACCAGGGTTTTGTCTCCACCAGCCGTGCTGACACCACAAGGAGCTGCTCAGGACCAGACCCTGGGCTGCTCTTTTCCCACAGACCTGCCACTATTTTGAAATAGTTTGCCATTAATTTGAAATTAATGTGGCCAGCCAGGCAAGCCTTGAGCATGACCGGTTGAATCAAAGCTGAGCTCAGACAGGCTGAAAAAAATGGAGTGCAGGAATGCCTCCAACTCACAAGTAGAAAAGATCCACAGCAGAGTGAATTTTAACTTTTACTTTTCCTGGGTCTAGGATCACTGCAGGTTCCTGGGCAGAGGAGATGGGGATGGCCTGACCCGAGCAGAAGGCTGGTGCTGCTGGTTGCTGAGCTTCCTCCACTCCCATGTGAACAAATTCATGGTTAACAGGAGGGTAAAGGGCTCGCTCACCCTCAGTCAGAGGTGTTGGGTGATGGTTTCTGCCTGACCAGGGACTGCCAGCAGGGTACCAGCAAGGGTGAAGATCTTCTCCCCTCCACAGGACGGGAATTAACCACGTGCTCATTGTGTGGAAATGCTGCCAGAGAATATTGTCAATACTTGCCTTCCTAATATAGCAAGACTGCAAAACCTTGAGCACAGCATTTCACATTTGGCATCTTTTTAATTACTGTTTAATGTAAGAATTCGTGTGTTCTTCTGTCTCCTTATTTCTTTGCTGTATAAAAAGCTCTCCCAGTGTCTTTGTAAACTTGAGGTGAACCACTTCCCTGCTCTCCAGCCGTGGCAACAGTGGCTACCTGGTCATCACCCAACCACCCACAAGCTTCAATATTTTCCATCTAAATCCCCTCAGAATGCTCAGGGGGACAGGCAGGAGTATCCCCTGGGAGCACACCCTCCCACCTCAGGGGAGGCAGGATGAAGACACTCAGCTTTTCCTGGCTGCCAAAGCACTCAGGGTGACAGTCTCAGGCTGAACATCTCCATCCACACATTTTAACCCAGCCCAGGGAGTTCTCCACTCAGATCCTTCAGAGGCAGCAGCTCCCCATTACTTGGGACACCACGTTAGGTTGAGTTCCAGCCCACAGTGGGTTCCTGGGCTGTTCTTGCCGGGTTTGTGAATAGTCCTGTAAATGTATTTTACTGCCTTTCTCTGTTTCACATGGATATGAGTCTGGAACACAGACTATCTCCAGCCTTTTCTGCTTAGAACTCTGGCTTTTGGTTAAAATTGAGTTTTGACATCATCCTTCAACTTCCTTGGAAGCCAAAGAGGACCTCGCAACATCTCAGAAACGGCTACACGAGGAAATTGGGGTAGGTGATTAAACTGATTATACCCAGGGCTCAGCCCTGGTCTCTCAACCAATGGGAATCAGAACCACGCACTGGAAATGACATGCAGGACTTCAAAGTCAAAATTAATTAAGCAGGAAAAGAAGGACAGTGTGGTGTTACATCATTTAGTCAGAGCAACACAGGTGCTGCATGCTGTACTGATGGTTGTTAACTGGATGCTACAGTAAGAGTTGCATAAAAACAGATATTTAAATATATCTTCATGCCCTTCACAGAGTGGATGTCTACCTCTGGACACGAATCTTCCCATGAAATATTCCTCTCAGACTCTCTCAGATAAACAACAGCTCTGTGTGTGGGAGCAAGATAGTAAGGACAGCATTTTTCAGCTTCAGTGTTAAAAGTGGTTTAATGTGTTTGTTTCCTGAGCAGGAAGGGAATTCCAGCAAGGAGCCACGGGTTTGATTCCCAAAACGCTGAGGCTCACAAGATAACTTTTACAGCAACCTGGGGAAGATGATCTTCAGAGTCCTCTTCCAACCTCACCTGTCCAGTGACCCTGTGAGGCTGCAGGAATGACAGCAAAACTTTCCTTGGTTAAATATTTCTGTACAAGGCAAATAGAGCCATAAAAAACCCAAAACAGAGATTTATTTCCTTCCCAAGAAGGAACCTGAAAGTACAATGGTCATCCTTTTTATCCAGGGCTTGCACAAACATCACCGTGGATGATACTAGAATTCAGCAGAAAAACAAAAAAAGGGGAACAAAGTGATTTCCATTTCCTGTTGTCACCTCTGCCCAGTGGGACAGCGTGGAATTCAAGACCAGACAGTGTCAGGCTTACCAGATCCACAGGTTTCACTGCAGTTCCTGCATTTTATGCCAATGCCTCTGGTGCAAATGCTGAATGAGACTCATCCCCAAGGACCTCCAGAAACAATATTCCTCCAGCTCAGTTTTTCCCTTCTTAGAAGTGTTGGCCTTTGAAAACACAGAGACTTTCAATTTCCTACCAGTAGCAGATGAATACTGATGACTTTTATGATGTAAACTGATTCTGGAGTGTAATTATAACAGCAAGAAAATGGTCAGCAAAGGATGAAAATTCAGATATTGACCAATATTATATGGAAAAAAAGGTGAGATGGAGGATGACAAAACACCAAGAGGAAATTTAGGAGAAGGATTTTAGGAGAACACAGACTTTGTGAAGAATAAAATAGAGTAGGAAAACATTTAGTAGGAAAGTGGGACTAGCCCCTGCTGAGAGCATTGATGGTTGATCCTCAGTAGCATAACCAGCTCCTGGGCATTTTTCTCAATTAGGACTGCTCAAAAGAAGTTCAAACGTGTCACCTTCAGCCTCCAAGCAGCCTGGACATGCTTTTATTGCCTTGTTTTCCTCGCACTTTGACTTCACTGTTGCCATATTTTATTTTTCCCAGAAAAACAGGAAAAAAAAAGAATAGAAACTTTGCCTTAAACATTTATCAGCACCTGAATCCCCATGTGTAAAGACTTTTTCTTTCCTCAAGCACCTCCAGGCTGATGGATCAAACTGCAGAAGCTGTCAGAGCCAGCTACACTACACCAAATATTTCCAGAGAATCACATTTATACACACAGTCATTTATATATCACAGGTACAAAGAGAGGAAGAATCCAACACACACAGACACACACATGAGTGTCTGCTTCGGGGAATAATAGTGAGAAGGTAGTTAAAACAGTGATACAGGTTGTCAAAACATTATCTCAAAATCAAACTAACATTATCATCCCAAAGGCAATGCTTTATGCAGCACTTTCTCAAGAACTGAGGGTTTGTGGGGTTTTTTTGGTCCAGAACTTTCTTTTTTCTCTCTTGAAAATAAATATTTTTGAGCTGTGCTTTTCGAAGTTTGCTGGATAAAGTCAGACCTCAAATAACAAACTGTTTTGCATGAAAGCATACATTCTGTTTAAGTAGTTACATTAAGGGTATAAAACTCTGGATGAGAGTTGGATGAAAACATGGTTTTTCCTTTGTTAAAACAACTGCATGTTTTATCTTCCCCAAAAACCACAGTTTAAAGTAGTGGGAAAAAAAATTACCTGGGAAATCATTTCTAGATCAATACCAAGGAGAAGTGCTAACAAAGAATCTTTGAAATTTGAGCTGTGATTCCTAATTTTGGTTAATTTCCTGCCTTGAAAAACCCATTTCTGGGCATTTTCCTCTATTTTGTCTCCTATCATTTTGGGTAGGAGAGTAGCAATTGAATGACGTGACATCTCACCGGCAGTTTCACTGGCACACCTGGAAAACGTGGTCTAACAAACACTGAGCTAGAGAACCCTGCTCACAAAACAAGTCTAAGTTTGTTAGATCTGCTAAAGAAGAGGGGTGAATGGAGTGAGGATTAAACCCAGAACCGCTCATGGAGGGATGGCAAAGACCTGGGCTTTTCTCAGAGACAGCCAAGCAACATCTTAATTCGGTAGGTCTCCAAAAAATATATTATGAGGCATTACCACTGAGTTCCCTTCCCAAAGATCACAGGGTAATTTGAAATAGATTTCACCTGGCTTGGCCAACTGGACCACTGGGAGGAAAGAGTTTAAAGACAAGGCAGATATCCCCACTTCTCTCACAAACAAATGCACTTCCTGAGGAAGTTTCACTGATTTCCTGCAGTTTCTGCAATACTACCTCTGCTCTCACACGATGAAAGACTCACACAGATCTGACCTGATTTTGAGGCTGGTGGGTTTTTCCCCTTCGAACTTGACTGGAAAATAGAAACTTATCAGAAAAACAGCCATTTCTCAAATCTTCAGGAAGGAGGATTTCACCACGACTTCCCACACGGCTGAGGACACTGACACATTGTCAGGGGAGAAGAGGTGTCTGTGTGTGCCTCAGCTGGGTGGGAGCTGGCTCTGCACCACGGCCTCCCTCTGTCCCCAGACAGCACCAAGGTGTGTGTGTCCCCCAGCACGTAATTCTCTGCTCAGCTCCTGGCCCGACTCTACAAACCTCAAAAAACCAAACAAACAAACAAACAAACAAAAAAAGCCAACCCAAATAAAACCAAAAAAAAAAAAAAGGAGAGAAAAGAATAAACACTCTGACAGACTTTACCACACATGCCAACGGCGTGTAACATTTCCTATTTGCACAACAACATTTTGCTATTGGAAACCCAACAGCTTCCTGAGAGCGGGGAGTTCTGTGGGATGTTCAGCTCCAATTACCTCCATTTTCTGCTGCAGGCACAATTAAGCCAAGCTCTGGCACTCCGGGTGAAGTCATGGAACATTTTCACTTTAAAACTGAAACCATATACAAGCTTTTGCTGAAAGCATTGTCAGATCAGCACTGGAAGATTTTAAATCAGGCCGTGCCTATGAATGGGTGCATGAATGGCTCTTTTGTGGCCCTGTCACTTCTCAGGCACAAAGCCTTTTTAGCAAGCAAAATATTTTGGCCATTCTTATTTTTGCTGTGTGATTTATAACACTGTCCCAAAGCCCTTTGTGAATTTAAAATGCTGTGACCCTGTTTTTTCAGAGAGGAATGCTTAAATATAATATTCCCAGATCCTCGTGTTCTTGTGTGAAGCCTGCAAATACTGACAGGGATGCTTTTAACTGAATATAGGATGGAATTCTGGCAGAATCAGAGCCATTTCAGAAATACCAAGTATTTTAGCAAACAGCTTTGCAACCCATGGAGCACACAAGATTTGAAAGACCGACTTCAGTGGGATTCCTTCTGCAGAGAGAACCGGGTCCTTCTGTCTTAAACAAGAACTGATTCAGGCTCTGAGAACTGCAAAGCAGGAACCTGAGGTCAAAGTTCAGCTCTTCATTTTGACCACTGAAGGTAAGTGCATGTGAACTTTGTCCTTGGTGAAGCCTTAAATCTAAATGAATGCAAGAGTTTGGGGCAAGACAAGCTCAGGCATTAACACACTTTGGTAACTCCTGCCTTTACTCATAATGTCTAACAAATAAAGACAAATTTGATGTATTTTTAGAATTAACTTTATTTTTTTTTTTTTTAGAAATCTCCTTAAAGGAAAAAGCTGAAGTATCAAAAATGACAATTTTAAACGCTGTGGGTTTCTACAGAAAGTTAAAATAGAGTCAATGTCAACTTTAGTAGCACTTTACTCCCAAAAGCAAGAATACCTTATAATGCATAGTGCCGCAGAGAACCTTCAAGTAAAAGACATTTCTTTGTACGCTTTGACTCAGAAGAGACCATTCTAAACTCACACCTGCACCTCAAACAAAGCTGGAGATGATTTATCCAGACCATGCCTTGGCTGGGCTGGGAAAGGTTAAGCACAGTGGTAGTTTAGAATCTCTTTATGCCTGCTATGTGGGAAAGGATTGGTCCTGAACACAATCAGGGGCTGTGAGGATGCAAAAACACATCAACAGTGCTCTCCCTTCCCACATGCAGGTGATAGAAGGTCCACAGAGAGGCTAAACTCAACTTTTAGACCACCACAGACCAGGCGCAGGGGTCTGCAAACTCACAGTGCAGAGTGGGAGAAGCACAGCGCAGGAGGGTCTGGAGCCTCAGAGCAAAGATTCTGGCTTTACTCTACGAAAAAAAGCCTTTCAGTTTATAGCCTATCCCTGCTGGAAGTGCCAGTGTCCCCGTTCCCCAGCCCACGTGTGGCTACATGTCCTCAAAGAGGTCCTCTGGCTCACAGGAGTTTTCCAGCGTCTCCAGATCCCAATCCGGGCAGTGCTGCCCCGGCGTCGTCTGCGAGGCCAGGCCAGGCCTGGAAACAAAAAGCAAAGGGATGTCAGACAGATTTGGAAACAGATACAAGTAATCCCAACATAATTTGGTTTTGTTCAGGTTACATCTAAGAGGAAAGTGGTTTTTGTGAGACCTAATCACTCACTGAGGAGGCAGTGGCAAAGCAAACAGATGAAATTCAGTTTACAAATGTCACAGCTTTGAATTTTTTTAGTTAGAATTTTTTTGAACACCTTGAGAATGACCATTTCACCCACAATTTCCACACAGAGAGCTAGAAGAGCAGCACAGATGCAGAAATCATGCTAAGAGACCAATGTTCCCTATTTCTGCTCTCTCTCCGAGACACAATTCCAGTAAAGACAGCTCTGCCCTTGTCCCACTTCAAATTTCTCAGGCCCTTGGAGGCTCAGAGTTCTGAACATTCTGTGTTTCCTGGATCTGGGGGATGAGTTTCATTTCATCCTCCTTGTGCTCATGGGCAGTCAGCAAAAGCCCAGTAAATGCTGACTCTTGGATGCTGCCACTTCCCAAGAGCTCTCCAGTATTCAGAAGGTTTTCCTCACCACTCTATCTTCCACTCCAGTTCTGCAAACCCCTCTAAATTCAATGTATTGCTATATTCACATCATGATTACTTTCTCTGAAATTGTAACAAGCTTTCCCTGAGAACTCTTCCTAAACGTTCTTCTTCAAGCCAGAATACCTTGTGCCCAAGCACTTGTGATATTCCTTTTGCAGTGACATCTTTATATTCCTTTTGGCATGCAGTGACACCTAAACAGATATTTGCCTCACCAAAAGTCACTGGGATTAACTGTGAAACAGACCTGCAAGAATTGGACCCTTCACCAATGACCTCAGAGCATCCCACGCTGCTCTGGTGGCTAGAAATCAACTTATTTAAAAATAAAATACAGGCACCAAGCCCCAGCAGAGTTAGCAAGTTCAATCACTGAAGGTGTGCAGTTCCTTTACCTTTGTGGGTCTTATCTCCAGTGAGAACAACATGTGTGAACCACACAGTGTGGAGCCACACTCTGATCATTTAAATTAATTCTGAAAGGTCTCATTAGCAAATAAATTAGGCTGTGGAGGCCTTTGGAGGATATCTCAGGTATGGACTTTTTTTTTTTTTTTTGAGCATGTGCTCATTTATTATTCAGGCATATAAGAATTAAAAGACTTCTGAGACCCCCACATTTGTTGGCTGTGAGGTTTCAGCTATTCCAGTATTTTCCAATTTGGACAAAGAAGCCTGGCAGGGCTTAGGCAACGTCAACAACCATTCCATCCCCACTGGCTAGAATAACAGTTTTCAACACCATCCATGAGATCACATCTTTAAGCCAAGCCACTGTTGAGTTGTCACATTGCACAGTGAGAACTATTGAGCTTCTGTGTCCTTGTAGCAACATGGTCCTCATTTAATCTCCAAAAGCTGCAGCACTGTGCCTCTGAATGCACCCAACCCCACTTGCAGAGCGGAGGCATCAGGCTCTTCACTCAGAGCTCATCAGCAACTTAGTCTTGGTGTTAAGACTTGGTGATTCCCATTTGCCTGGCAATTACTCACTGAATGCCAACAGCCTGCTCTGTGCTGGGGAATTATTTTGGATCTGGGATTCTCAGAGAAGCTGTGTTTCCATATCCCGATGCATAACTGAGTTAATTTCTTTAAATTGCAGCGAGTTGTACAGCCCTCTCTTGCCAAAAAGCCTTGTAAGTAAGGCATTCTTCCTAAAAGTTTATTCTTCTGTTGGATCTCTTTTTGAAGTCCTGCCTTTTGGTAAACTTAAACTCCATTAACACATCTGGAGAACTGCTGACTATAAGAGATCATTTCATATTTCCTGACATTTAGTTCATAAATTAAGACAGAAGACCAGACCCACAGCTGGTGTGAATCACTGGAGCACTAATAATGTCAGTGGAGCTCTGCTGACTTACACCAGCTGAGATTCTGGCCCCAGATCTGGAAGAAAGTGGTTACATGACTTGATATTTCTTTCCAGAGCTGAGCAGGAGCCGTGAGGAGCAGAAGACACGCAAGGCTTTCGTTACTCAAGAGCACAGGAACTCAGATCCATCAGGGTGATGGCTCTGCACAAGCTGTACAAAAAAACCCTTTCTTTTCTGGAAAGATGAAGTGTCCTTGCACTTTGCCATGCCTCTAGAGCACAGTGTGGTTATGACCCTACCCAAGCTTTTGTCCTGGAGCAACTCTCATGGGATTTGGAAAGAGAAAAACCCTTGCAAACCAATGTAATGGAAAGGTTTCCCAAGAAACTTGAGTAATCCAGGACTGTGCCCTTGAACCACTACATTATTTTCCACATTTTTTAATAATTAACATAATTAGTTCCAACCATAAGCTGGTGTTTACCAACGGAGGGGATCTCAGCTCTCACCATCTGAATTTCTCTGTGTCTATGTCTTTCCCCAGCTTGGCTTAACAGTTCCCTGCTTCATTTTGACATGAATATCAATGAAGGCTTAATACCATGAGTAGATAACAACAAAGGATAAAACCTGACACACACTTTCTTCACTATCATAAAAATAGGTGGCAGCAGCAGCTCGTAGACAGAGAATTTACTACAGCATTAACATAGGAACCTCAAATTTTTGAGGCCCCTCAAACCCTGACTAAAACTCATGGCTACAGCTAAAAAATCTTGGCCTTGAATAAGCAATGCCCTGTGGTGCTCCCACTGGGAGAAGTCCTGACTGCCCATGGCTACTGGGCAAAAAGAGGGAAGTTAACCATAAAAAGAAAAAGGAATGGTGTCATGGAGGAGGGGGAAGAGCCTTTCACATGAAGTGATGCAGTGAGACCACCCCGTGCAGACAGAGCTCTTTAAAATGGGAGTATTAAAAATGTGGGTAGGCTAAATGGAAGCTACATGTGATTAAAAATGGGATGGTGCTCCCCCTTAGAGATACGCTAGAGTGACTACGAGGTAAATTATAAAGGCATTTTTCTTTTTAATTCCATGTAGAATGGAAAAAGAAAACAAAATGTTTTACATTTTGGCAGTACTAAGAGTATTCAGCTTCCAGATATAGTTTTTGCTGGCATTTATTCCTAGAAATGATATGAAAGCATGCCCATATACTTCTAAATGATCCTGCAAAATGTAAATGTAAGTCTTGAAGAACTTGCTGGATGCAATCAGCTTCTTGAAATTAAGAGCTGAGGGACTTTCCCTAAGTTAATGAAGAAACTGAGATTTTTTTTCTGGTGATTTCAGTCATCTGAAGAGAGCAGTGGTGTCAGAGCTCATCAGAGCCCAATCCACACCTGGCTCCAAGACAAATTCATAGAAACTAGAGAAAAATACTCAGGAAATAGCTGAATAGGATGATTCCTGAGACATCCATGCGTGGCATTTCCCTAAGCTCAGTGCGTTGAGCAAGCCTAGTCTTGGTTGAGGTCACCAGACAGACAAATGACAACAAGAACAATAATAATAATAATAATAATAATAATAATAATAATAATCTTGTTCAATTACACAGTTAATGAAGAATATTTTCAATGCAGCAACCACAAAGGTAATGTTCAACCAGGGAATCAAATGTTCCTTAAAAAGCTTCTGCCTCTGGCTGGAGGCCAACCTGCAACTGCACCTGCATCCATCACGACCTCTGCACAGTAGGGTAAGCCTGGAATTCCCTCAAGAAAACACAACTTAAGGCAAAACTTCAAAACCTAGGATGATTTTAAATACTATCTTCAGCTCCTGTGAGTGACATTCTTCATTCTCTAGGACTAGGAACCATCAAACATGGGAGGATTTTTTTTTATACTTGTGCAAGTTGTGTGGGTCTTTTTTAGTTTACGCATCTTTGGAATCCTCCAGAGGGAGGAAAGTGACCTTGGAATCCCTCAAATATCACAGAAATTGACACACTGACTGCAGCAAGAGCAAGCCCACAAACAAATCTGCCCTGTTGAGAAGGTAACTCATATACATCTCTGAATGGCATCACTTTTAACATCTGATCTAATTTCCAGTAACTGGTCTAGCTCAGACCTCAACACTTCTATTCATCCACTGCATTTATTTAGTCCTACGAAACAGAAACTTTTTTAGGGACTTGTATCCTTTGAGTTGCAAATTCCCAATTAACTTCAGCTGGCATTGGTGCAGGTCCTTATGTACAGGGAATATTCTGGTTTAGCAATATAAATACAGCCTTGGATCTTTCCATCCGATCAAACATGCTTACAGATGCTTACTAACAAAGATCTACTTAAGAAATGTAATAATAGATGTCACTTACAAGGAAAAAGACTAAACCATGTTTGTTTTAGACAAGTGGCACACATTTCTGTGGCTCATTTCCACTTAAAGTCCTTCCTGCTTAAATAAACTAGACCACATGCACTCCAAGGAACACACCAGCACCACTGCCTTCACTGGGGGAAAAACACAAATCTATTAATCACAGCTACAAAAGTAGAGAGTAAAGGAAAAACTTGGGTTTGTTTAGGAATTTTTTCAAGGCCTTTCATAAATCCAGCACATTGCAAATCTATTGGCAAATGCTGGGAGATATTTCTCATAGTCATTAAGCTCTATTTATCACATATACATTTATATAACACCAGCCCTGGGTAAACTGTGTCATAATCCTGCTCCAGGCTGTCAGATCCTGGGGCTGCCTGGTCTCCCTAACCCTTTCCTACCCCTCAGGGTGATCACAGGCAGTGCCTGGAGACCTCAGAAGGCAAAACAAAAACCCCTGGATCGACTTCCTGAGTAGGGAATGAGTGTCCTTGTGCTCCTCTGCGTCCCTGAAGGCAGAAGGGGTCGAGGTGTCTGCTGCAGCACTGGGGTGTGGAAGGATGGGGTTTTCCACCCTAAAATCAGGTGACTGCACACAGCAGCTACAACTGAAGGCCAGGCTGAAACGAATAACAAAAGTAAGAGTATTTAACTGGAGGAAAACACGAATTAGTTCAAAGTAAGTCTGTGCTTGCAGAGCCTCCTGAACCACGGGCTCAGCCCCCAGCTCTCTGGGGCCCACCCTCTGCACTGACTGCTGACAAATGGAACCCCCCACTCCACAAATTAATAACATTTAAATTATTCTGAAAGAAAAAATGGACTAGTTCAGCATCTGGATGATGAAAATTTCGCTCTTAATACCAGACTGGGGTACTCTGATTTAGGAGAATCCATGGACTCAACACAAAAAAAAGAGCTTTTAAAAACTCCTACGACTGAATTAAGCACATTCTTTCTCCCTGCTGAACAATTTGTACACATACACCTGGGCACCATCAGGAGCCCATTACTGCCCAGATCACCTATTATCCACAGATCTGCTCAGCAGGTTTTGGATCGTTCACTTTAATCAGCTTATTGCAGAAAACCACTTTAGATCAGTAGAGCATGTGGGTATCACTCATGTAGGTGTTTTCTGATGACAAAATGCACTTAGAGAAATAGAGCGGCGGCAGTTCTTAATAAATCTGGGAGCAGTGGCTTGGATAAACAGGGAGCAGGATTCAATTTACAAGCTAAGGTAGAGCAGATGAAGTATAGCAAGCTTTTCCCCCTGTCTAATAGGTTTCTATTGAATATAAAATTGTTTTCAGAACTGAGAACTGTGCTTTCCTCTCTGCTGCCTCTTAACTCCCATTCAACCTCTCCCTGTGTTCCTCCCCAGCCACAGATCTGAATTCATTCATACTTTTCTGAAATGAGATCAAAGCTTTGATAGTTAAGATCAAACAATCGCCTACAGTGACACCTGTGAGAGCTGAAACCTGTTCAAACAAACAGGAGGGGAATAAAAAACCCCAAAAACCAAAAAGAAGGGGACACAGCATATTCAGACCAAACACACAAGTTCATTACTTGTTGGGTAAATGCTACAAAAGGGGCTGGAGAATGAGATTTTTAAGAAAGGTTGCACCATCTCCAAATGAACACCACCACCCCAGCTAAACAAAAGGATGGGACTGGCCCTAGGTATTCCTTCCGTGATAATTTTTATAAAATGAGGGGTTTTCTTCTTAATAAGCCTTTTATTCTTGTAAATGGCCACAACCACAGAAACCAGGGACACCCAAGCTGGGATGCCAACCCTGCTCCAGAGGTGGAAAGGAGAGGAGCCCAGAAAGGCCACCAGTCTCTGCATCAACAAGCCACCCGTGTCCTCTTGAGAAAGGAACCGAGCCAAGCGATGGAGCCACGAGACACGAACTAACGAGGTGAAATTTTAAACAGAGATTTCTGATTTCCACCTTCCCACAGATCAAGGCACCGCTTCAGGGAACCCATGCACCACATGTCCCCTCTACCAGATGCTCCTTCTCAGGCTCCAGGCTTTCAGAGATGCTTAATCAAGAAATTAGGAAGAGGTCTTGGATAAAACTGAGGCCTTTGAGGCTGGAGTATCAGGCTCGCCCCCATGCAACCACAGGAAGGTGTGACACTGGTGTCCCACAGCCACTCTGCTCTCCCAGCCTGCTCAGCACCTGCACTGGACACCTGCAAGTTCCATTTCACACGTGGTGTTAGCTGAAAAAACACTCGGCGATTTTGGGTCCCCGCGTTGGGGCAGAATCAGCACCTTCCTGCAAGGGGGAAAGAGGCTGTGCCAGACAGGCTAAAAAAAAAGGGAATTAAGGCATGACCTACCAGCTGTCCACAGTGTGAGAACAGCTGTTCTTGGGTCAACTCAACGCTGCCCAGAGCCCCTTGTCCAGGTGCTCTCCCAGCCTCCAGCCCTTGGCAGCTCGGAGGCTCGCTGGGTTGCCTCTGGTGTGTCCAGCAACTTTCAGTGCATTTCTCTTTCACAGCGTGGCCCTGTGTCCTCTCAAGGCCATGGAAACTTCCCATGGTCTTGAAGACACCCCACACATAAAGTATAGGAATAGAAAAACCACAGCAAAAAGCACAGGATACAGCGAGAAGGGGCAGAAATATGACAAAATTGATTAGATACCAGTGTACAGTGATTTTCTTCCCACAGCTGACTCAACTCCAGCCCAAGCCAGATTTTTACCTTCAGTTCTGACATATTAGTACAAACCTAAAGCATCCCCAGAAAATTCTCTTGTACTGCTCCAGTTCAAAGCAGCATCCAAACCACAAACATTATACAGTTTTAATCCACAGAGAGCCTTGAAAACGGTCCCAGTGCTGCACCACCACTGAAAAATTCAGACAGTTTGCCTTTCTGTTGAGTTTCATCACAGTGCTGTGAAGGAATGTTTCATCTTACATTAAAAGCATTAGGAGAAAAGGGAACACCACGCAGGTGGGCAACTGGGACTTTATTAGGAGAAGGCAGGTGTCAATCAGAGTAGAGTAATGGTTCACATATGAAACAGGTGCTGCTGCCTGGCTAAAACAACCCAGAAATACCACTGGAAATGGAACTACACCTGGATCTTGAGGCCTTGGTAACAAGTCCACTCAGTGGTTTTATCCACCCCGTGGTACTGGGAAAAAGGGAAAGAGAAATGCACATTTTCATGTGCGCCTCCTCACCTGATGTCTCAACTGTTTTCTTTCCAGGGGAAAAGCAATTAGAATCAATAGTAGGTTCATGGCCCAAAAGCACAGGGAAGACACCATCTGCTGCTAATTAAGATTGTGACAGTTTGAGCATTCTGAATCCTGATTCTGTCTGAAATGAGGATCTTTACAAAGCGGAGAGAGGAAAGGAAGGTGAAAGAGCAAGGCACAGGAATTCCCGTCTAAAAGAGCAAATCTGGGATAAAATCTGGTGTTCAGAATGGGCAGTTCAGAGAGTACAGAGAGATGCAAACCATTTAAAAGACCTAGTTGCTCAAAAAGCCTTTTTTTCATTTATTTTTAAGCACTGTTATAAATGAAAATGGTTGCTTGAAAAGTCTCCCAATAAATCTGGCAGACCAAAGACATTCCTGGTATCATTAGGGGGGAAAAAATTCAGAATTCAGTCTGAAGCATAGGTTTTCAGTTTGAGCTTAGCTTAACTTGTTAAATAACCAACATGACTTTTAAAATAATTTACTAGCTGGGTGTCCAATCCATTCTATATTTTCATCCTTGGTATTGCTAATTGTAATAAAAATATTCAGGCAACAGTAACAGAAGCTCATTCTAAACCTGGTAGGAAGCAACAAGAGCAATTACAGAGAGGGTTTGCTGCTGTCAAACTGTCGAGTTTCAAGCCTCAAACACAATTCTTTGGAGTCTACACTTTCCCTGTCCTAGAAGGAAAAGACTGCAAGCTGTTTGCTGATGGGAAGGCAGTGAGGCCAAGGGAACAGACCATTTAACTGCAGAGCACCACAAGACTCTATAAACCACCAATAAAAGTATGAATGTGAGGAATAAGTTCGATATTACTGGTGAAAAAATATGACAAGGGCCTCAAGGCCCTTGGTGGGGTGAGGGAAATTTCAGAGGTCTTGTTTCTGATTTCTCTACCTACAGAAAGGGAGGCTGGTCAAGCCCAAACTACTCCTCCCCTTCCATCAACACAGTTTGATGACCTGACAGGCAGATTTAACTGACTCTTCCTAACAGCAAGAGCTCAACAGGGCAGGAGAAAGAGTTGGAAGTTAAGATATAAAGAAAAAAAAACCCTATTATTTGATTACTAACACTGTACAAAACCAGAGCAGTGAGAAATGGTCATGCTCCCAGGCAGAATTTATAGAGTAAGGTGTTTCTCTCCCTTTAAGCACCCTAGACCTGATCCCAGCATTACAGAAATCAGCAGATTCAGACGGTTTGGCAGTGGACTGGAGGCTTATTGAAACCACACAGTTCTCAAGGCTTTAAACAGCAGAAAATCATGAAAGGAAATACCTCTTGTAAGACTTCTCTACTGCTGCTTTCAAAAACGAGATGGGATAAAACCAGCCATCCCCCTTTTGCAGAGGGGGGATGAAAAATGGGATATAGCATAAACATCCAGGACAATCCTTTTGAAGTTTGGATCAAAAAAAAAGAATGAAGCCTCAGGGCAGGGGCAGGGAAAGGGAAGTTGCTGCTTTATCACACTGAATCATTCATCTTCAGCACTCCTGTGCGTCTATTCCGTGTCAGCAATCGCAAATTAGGCAACAGGAGTGTGATAAAACCAGACATTCCTAGAAAACTCTTCTTGCAGATGATGCTTAATTCAAAGGTGTGGGTTTTCTTTCTTTCCAGCAGTTGCCTGAAAGGACAAAAACTCCAGTGAAACTGTCTCTGGTGACCAGCCCAGATCAATATGAGGCGAACCAGCCCAGATCAATATGAGCTAGAATTAAATCAATAAAGGGAATAATGAACCTGAAGACAGTTCTCCTCACAGCAAAACGCCCAGATGATTCCAGTTCCCTCACAGACACTGTCCTGCCTCACCAGGGCCGACTGGCCTCCACACAGCTCAAAGCTGATGAGCCACTGTGCTGCTAAAAATGCCTTCATGATGATTAAATACCTGCAGAACGATCAGAAATTGAGGTGTTACAAAGCTGGGTGAGGGAGAGAAAAGCCTGGGACTGCTGAGGAGCACTCAGAGCAATGCAAGTTTGGACAAAAATCCCATTTCTGGAGAGGCTGTCAGCGTCAGGCCGAAGGTGGCAGCTGGGGAGGGGTGAGCAGGTGTCACACCACGCCTCACAGACAAGTTGTTCCTGGCACAGGCTTGGCGTGGTCACGCTGCTCAGGTGTGCCTGGGCTGCCTGTCCCAAAGCAGTGCCAGAAACACCTATGCTGCCCGTGCCTCTCGGCGCCTTTCATTTACTGCTCCCACCCTCATCGCCTGGCATGGCTCGGTGGCAAACCCCAAGCGCTGCGCTGACGGGAACGGCAGCACGGTAGCTCTGGCAGGAACCCAGTGTGGGTCCAAACTGGGAGAAGCTGGAGCCCTGCCAGGTACAGCACAGGCAGCTTTTGGTGGCAGGAGTGGGTTTTCGAAAGGTTAAGTACACCACACTCCAGCAGAACCTCCAGGGGATGATGAATTGCTGCCCTTTCCAAACATGACCTCCCTTGGAGAAGTCAGGTCCAGAGCCACGGACGGCTTTGCTGAGTTGGTGTGTTCACAAGTGCTTCTTTGTGCAATAGGAAATGAAGAGAATCCTCTGGAGGCGGAAAAAAAGATCAATGTGGAAATAAGAATGGTGTGGGTTGATCCTGCCTGGACAGACAAATGCCCATCAAAGCTGCCCAGTCACCCCAATCCTCAGCTGGGGAGGGCAGGGACATCACAGTTGGGCTTTGCTGCTCCTGCCTGCTCAGGGGCTGGACTCCTGAAACTCCTTCCCTGCTCCAGTGTGGGGAACCTCCCACACGAGACAGTCCTTCATGAGCTTCTCTAACATAGGGCCCTCCATGGGGTCAGTCCTGCAGGAACTGCCCCAGTGTGGGTCCCTTTATCCATGGGGTCAGTCCTGCAGGAACTGTCCCAGTGTGGGTCCCTTTATCCATGGGGTCAGTCCTGCAGGAACTGCCCCAGTGTGGGTCCCCTTTATCCATGGGGTCAGTCCTGCAGGAACTGCTCCAGTGTGGGTCCCCCTCGAGGTCACAGTATTGCCACCAACCCTTCTGCAGCGTGGGCTCCTGTCTCTCCACAGCTCCTGCCAGGACCCTGCTGCAGCAGGGCCTCCTTCAGGGACCTCCTGCTCTGGAGAAGGGTCCTGCAGGTGGGTCTGTGCTCCCCAGCCCCCCGAGCACCTCCTCTCCTCCTCCTCCACTGACCTGGGAGCTGCAGGGCTGTTCCTCTCACACAGTCCCCTCCCCAGCTGCAGCTGCAAAGGTTCTTCCTCCCTAATCTGCTATCCCAGAGATGCTGCCACCAAGAAAAATCACACAAAGAGCCCTGGTGAGGTTGTTGTTAAGGCAAAAAGCGCAAATAATTAAAGCATGCCGTGTTTATGGCTATTTTGCAAGGCCAGATTCCAACCCTGCCATTCAAGGGAAAAATAAAGCAACCTTAAACAAGAGATTTGGAAACAGATTTTTTTTTTTTTTTTCCCCCCAACACATCTTGAATTCTGTTTGCTAAGTGGCTGCCTGGCCACTCTTGCAGCCTCTGGGCTCAAGCACTCATTACATCCTGCAGCATCCCACCTCCACAAGAAATCCAAGGAAATAGCTGTGGCACACAGACCCCCTGAGTTTGTCCCTTAAAAAGTGACAGACATTCAGGGGGCTCTGCAGCACCAAAGGTGTTCCAGAGCCTGACAATCTGACTGTATCTGAAATTGGAAGCTACTGAGGAGGAGGAGGAGATGTGCTTGCCAGTCCTCCTTGGAATAATCTGTGTCTGTGAAGCACTGTACATAAATATATATATACATACATACAATTATGTATAGGCAGCAGGGGGTTGCCTGGCTATGCTTTTCAGCCAAATCAAAGATACATATTAAATATACATCCTCATCAATTCTAAGAAACATTGGGAAACTAGGGCTTTGGGCACATAAACTGATGACCTAATTACACACATCCACGTACAGCATTTTTCCTACTCTCAGCAGATAAAATGCTTAGCAACCCCCACTGCCCTTCCTGAAATTCGTTGTGCAATGTTCCTGTCACCAGTGCTGCTCTGGTCTGCCTTAGATGTGACTCCTTCCGAGACTAAACCACACACGTTGCCAGAGAGTCACCGGGTCTCCCTCGAACTGCAATCACAGAGTTTTGGGAAAAGACATGGAAAATAAAAAGGCTCACAAAATGGAATGGTATGTTGATTATGTATTAATGAACGCTGCAACACACTGCACCTGAAATGAAGATTACACTCCCTTTTGCACCTGAGCTTTTAAAAGTGCCCTCCCCACCCCAGAAAGAAGCCATTGATATTTCCCTTTTAAAACACACCAGATACACAGCTGGGTTTTGGGATTTGTCTAGCACATGATGGAGGAAAGACAGGCATCTAGTTTAGATGTTTGCCAGGCAAAATATACAGCTATTAAGCACCAATTTAAATTTGTTTTTGAAGAGCTTTTGTCAACAAGGGGAATAGAAGAGTCCTGGGACAGGACAGTGTTTATTCCCAGCTTTTCCAGTTTCTGTCACACAGCTGAACTCCTGTTTCTGGGTGAATACACTAAAAACAGTGTAGAGGTAAATATTAAACCAGTAACAGCAAAAAAGAGCATTTTCTCAGACAATCCTTTTCTTGAGAGTAATTGTTTCTGTGCATTGATCGCTTAGGCTTGAATGTCTGTGCTGAGAGGAACTCACTCAAAGAATCTCTTAAAACCAAACGATCAAACATGCCTTTCTCTATATATTTGGGCATCAAAGGGGTATTTAATGAATATGAATTGAGGTAAGTCCTCTGAGCTGGACAGCCATGGCTTCAGGTTTAATGGAAATTTCCAACAGGACTACAGTTACCTCAACAAAAGACATGGAAAAATAACTTCACATACGTTTATCATAGCAATTCACCCTTACAGGCTATTTTTCAGCTCAAACAGTTCATTTTAGAGCAGAGAGGAGCATATCTTGCTTTCTGTCAAGATAAACACTTGTGACATGCAGTGCACAGAAAATAATCCAAAATGACAGAATTGATTTTGGAAAACGACACTCACTAACACAGCTAATGATGAGTAATTCCAGGCTGGGATTTACCAGATTTGATCTGAACCATAAGCTATTTCTTTGTCTACAGCTCTACAGAATAATACTTTAATGAGACTGTGGCAGATTTCCCCCACAAAAAAAGAAAAACCTTTATTCTAAAGACAGAACCATTTCCTCAGAGCAGCCAGCAGTGTCTCATTGCACTGATGGCATGGTAATCAATGCCTATTTTTAATTGAGGGGATTATCATTGAAATAAAGACAGATTGCACTTGTAGCTTGGTTGGATTACTTAATTTTCCATGAAGGCATCGCGATGGTTTTATTTCTTATGGCCTGATTTGGTTTTTAACCGATGCATTTCATGGATTAATTCCTGTCCACAGACAGCTCTTCACTTCTGCCTTCCCCCACTGTCCTCCCTCCCCTCTGATGCTGCTTTCCACATCACAGTCCTGCTCTGTCTCTGCACAAACAGCTGAGCCAGGATTACAAACTCCTCCGACTCCAGGCTCTGCCAAGAGTGTGAGAGCCCAGCATGAAGAAGCAGTTCAGGGGTCCAAGTTCCTGTTGCCTAATCAGTCCTTTCACCCTGGCCAGGAGGCAGTCATGCCTCTGCTGTGGTTTTGCAAAAAAAAAAAAAAAAACCAACAAACCAAACCAAAAAAAAAAACCAAAAACCATAAATTATATGGCAGCACAATGAACTATCAATTACTGACCCAATTTGCAATGCTGGGAATCAAATCCCAAAGAATCTAAATGATCAAAGAGGAGTCGTAGGTTGCAAATTTTATTGCTGTATTTTTACTGGAACATAGTTTACTCCTCCTAAAATCTTCCGTATTAACACAATACATAGTCTGGAGCTGTTTAAACAAAACCTCATTCCACAATTCCACATTTCAGGGAAATTAGCCAAGTAATAAGACAAAGCATTTTCTTTAGAGTATTAGAAAAAAAAATTAGGAGAAGCTCTGAAAATTTAACTCCTGTCCCTAAAGCCTTGAACTCTGGAAATCAACCATAGAGCATATATTTTCCCAGATAACAAAAAGTATTTGTAATGGATTTTACAATTAAATGAATGAAAACTGCAACAGGATCTGTTAGGGATTGTCAAACCACTGTAAAGAATTCACTGTTACGTCAAACCCACCATTAAACTTCCTGTGCAATTAGCCACAGGCATTAGAGAAGAAATAACATTTTACACTGAAAGAACCCCCCTCATTCGGAAGATAATGACTTAATTTAACTTCAAGAGAGGGACGTGAGGGTAATAAATCAGCCAAGGGGACGCATGTGGCACAATGCACACGCAGCTCTACAAACAGCACTTGGTTTTCCATTGTGATTCTCCACTCTGCATCCCGTTGATGCATCGTTAAAGCCCCTGGAAGCAGAGGAGGCACAAACTCGTGCTGGTGTTGGCAGCAGCCAGGCTGAAATGGATGAATTTATGGAATTCTGCTGCTGCCACCAGCCACAGCTTTCATAGAAGGCGCTTCAGAAAGGAAAGAATCTCTGGGCGCTTTCCAGCAAAGTTAAGCTTCCAGGAGGAACTTAGGCAACACCAAACCGTGGCTGCAAAGCAGCTTCCCCCTGGCTCATTCTGACAGGGCTGTGCCTTCCAGCGACTCACCCAGCAACGCTCCTGCCCCTTTACTGGGGGGATGGATGGAAAAAGACCTGTTCTGAGGAAACCAAAATGGAATATGTCTCAGCAGCAACCCAGCTGGGGTTTTTTTGTTGGGTTCTTCGGTTTTTCGAGTGGTTTTTTTGGTTGGTTTTGGTTTGGTTTTGGTTTTTTTTGGTTCTTTTCTGTACTGGAAAGACAAGAACTTTTCCTCTTTTTCTTCCTTTCCAGCACTTTATTGGTCTTGTGTGTTGTCAGTGGGGTCCCTCACACTAACAGGTCTCAAACTTCCGAGCCTTTTGTTACAGTGCTTGCTTCAAGTCAAGACTTTTTCCTGTAATTCTGCAAAACAGGATCTTGTGCATTGAAGAAAAGAAAAAAGACATTACTTTGGATGGAATCTCATTCTGCTAGTTCTAACTTGACTATCATAATCCTACTGAAAGAAACATTCCTGGTAGCAGGAACCTGTAGGTTCAAAGAGGTAAAGGCACTGGGTGTAATACCATGAAGAGCTGCAAATCCCATTTTATTTGGGGCTGGAAGGCACCTCTGGAGCTCACCCAGCCCAGTGCCCAACCCCAGGCAGGATCCCCTGGAGCAGTGGCACAGGAACGTGTCCAGCTGGCCTCGGGATGTCTCCAGAGAGGGACACTCCAGGCCCTCCCTGGGCAGCTGTTCCAGGCCTCTGCCCCTCCATGGACAGCAGCTCTTCCTCCTGCTGGGCTGGAGCTTGGTGTGGTTTATTTTATGGCCACTGCTCCCCATCCTGTCCCTGGCAGCACGGAACAGAGCCTGGCACCATCCTCTGGCACCCTCGGAGGTGTTTGTATGGATTGATGGGATCCCCTCTCAGCTTTCCCTTCTCCGGCCTGGCCAGGCCCAGCTCCCGCAGTCTCTGCTCATCACAGAGCTGCTCCAGAGCACAAATCATACAACACACAAGAGCCAGAAACTTCACCCCACAGGGGGCCACAGCCCCAGACATGGCTAAAAATCTGAATAAGTAATTAAACAGAATGCTCAAATTCAGAGGAATAAGCAGCCTTCTTTACAAAACACGCTCGGCTGTTCTGTCCTACAGGGATGCTGTGGCTGAAACTGGGGAAGTCCCATGGCACATACCCTCCCTGCACATGAACAGTGCACTGGGAACACTGCAGGGCTCCTGCTCCACAGCCCACAGATCAGCTTTCCATCAGAACAGGTCACTCCAGCTGAAACTGCTCCTTAATGTGGCTGGGGACATCACTCAGCAAAATAAGTGTCCCTTGAACTGGTTGCCTTGGTACCCTTAATGAAATCCCAACTTCCAGCGTGTTCAGCGCAGCTCGTCTCAGAACATTAAAGCCTCCTTGCAAGAGGCACAGGGAAAATGAGGTGATGCCAGTGGAAAACATGCCTTTTATCCATATAAATAACTCCTGAGAAAACAAGGTGCTCGACAAGGAGTCAGGATGCCCTGACAACTGAGAGCAAATTGCCAGAATTCAGTGCTTGCACATCTATCTGTACAGAGATCTAGAGCTGCACTGGCTTTCTTGCATGCACAAAATAATTAATTTCTCTATTTACATTGGTTTTCCAGAGTACAGAGTTAGATGAGGGGTCTTTATTTACCTTACAAAGGACTGTGAAGAGAAACAAGCTCTGTGGAGTTTTTCAGACTGATCTATGTCCCCCAGAACTCTTCCTCATTATTAGTATCTTTGCAGCACACTGTTAAATTCAGCCAGAGATGCTGCTTCATTTTTTCCTCTGGAAATACTGTTTTTCAAGCCAATAACTATAACTGACAATTTCTTAATATATTGTCCAAAAGCTATTTCTCATTTCAAGTCATCTTTCCTAATCCCATTTCTCATATTACATTCTCTGCTCCGCGTTGATACCCTTCAAGCCTTATCAAATGTTTCCTTTGTTGTCCTGTAGCCAGCCTGTATGTATTTAACCTAAACCCATCCCTCATAAATCCAGGCTCCAAATACCTCTCCTGTGCTCGGTGTTCTTCCCTCCATCCCTCCAGCTGTCAATATCTCCCTGCTAACGCGACCTCAGCATCCCCAGCGACAGGAGACCCCTGCTTATTAGACTGAAATTGAGCTGGTCTTCATTGCTGTCAAATCAGTATTCCAAATTAATGCCTAATTTGCTGTCAGTTGCTACTTTTTAAGCCCCTTTTGCCACTGCTGCTTTCCAAGGTTTCCCTCACCCGCAAGAATCTGTGTCTCAGATTATTTTTCCCTTGATAGGCTGGCGCTAATTAATGTTCCTAAAATGCTTTTAAAGTGGAAAGCGCTGTATAAATATTAAGTATCCTTATCTGTGGTGGGAAACGTGCCCCATTACTGTTGTCATATAAACTTCACATCAACACACTCTGTGCACAGCCCTTGGTCATGGGCACTTGATTTCCAACAAAGCACTGCTGACTGAATAAAATAATGTGAAATATTTATGTGTGGGCTGTGTACACACGAGAGCTGGGCCCTGCAATGTGTGTGTTGCACTCACAAAACACAACCCAAACCACTCTGCTCTTTGTGTATTTAATGTAAACAGAAACTCAGAGCAGTTTGCAGCTTTGCCTGTGTATTTTGTGCCGATTTTTGCTGTATAAACACTGTCTCACTGAATTATTGGCTGCCCAGCAAGGCCTGGTGCAGGGGATTGTTCAATACTGAATGAAATGAAGTTTGGTGAGTTCAGGCAGCTTGGGTATTAATCATTCAGAAAAACAAAACGAACAAAAAGGCCTTGTGTTTTCACTGCCTAGCATTTCCTACATTTGACTTTAATGGGTGTCATTGCCAATGTTCTGTTCCACAAAGGAGTGGAACTTATTTCTGCACAGTTTAACACCTTGAAACCACAGCAGGTGATGGTGTGCATCCTCCACTGCCACCGTGGTGCCCTTGGGGACTCACAGCTCATGGCTGGGGGATTTATGGCACAGAGTACAAGCCTGAGGGGACGATGAGCACGGGGGAAACAAAGGAAGGAAACCAACCCAGATAATTTGTTAAAGCAGGCATTAAATAGGTTGGCAAGGTTTGTTCTTCCAAAAGGCTGCATTCTTGGACCCAGTCCAATAAATCACTTACCATAGAGCTCACAGGAATTATGCAGAGATTGGAGGTTAAATCTTTGTTTACATACTTGGTTTTGGTTGGGATCGGCACAATCAGCACCCACCAGGATTCACCTACCACTTAGCCCAGGAGAGTTTTCTTAAATGTGAAAATTTGTGATAAAATTTTGTGATAAATTTTCTGCAAGCCTTGCTCCAGAGCAATGGGGATGGCAGATCTTCACTTCCACTTGTACTGTTTTCCAACAAAGCTACTTACTATGAGGCATTTTACCATATTCCCTCTTCATCTGAACTAGAGTCCCTCTACAAAGTTCAGGCCAAAACAGAAAAACCAGCACTTAATCTTCTCAAAGACTATAAAAAAGCCATTCCATCCAACCCCCTGATGCTTTTGCATGGCAGGTTCCATTTGCTGAATTCTACGTGGTGATGCTGTGGAGGAGGGTACACCTGTGCCAGGTTTCCCACCCCAAAAAGCCAGCAGGTTGTTTACTTTGGAGGTTGTTTGGGTGGCACAGCACACAGCCAAAGCACCCGTCATGCTACCACAAGACCAGAAAAAAAGCTGTGTTTGTCTCCCTCATAAAACAGAGAACAGAGCCCTGAACCTCGTATAAAATGTCTAGACTCTGGATAAACAGTCACCAGCGCTGGTGCTGCTGCTGGTTACTGAATTACCACGGGGACAAAGCTGCACATGAATGTCAGCCACACTCAGGGATGAGGAGCAGGCCTGAGATGATCTCTGAGATATTCTCTGCCCTCCCAGGATCCGAGGATGCAGCCACAGGACGTTTCCCAGGCCCCACTCCACCCTCACACCCAACCTGCAGGTGATCCTCAGCCCAGATTCCTTTTCCACTCGGGCATTTCTCATCTCTAAGATGCAGCTGGAGCACGGGAGGATCTGCAGTACCTCTGTCACTATTGCTATTTTATCTGCATTTTTTTAACACCAGCATCCTCAGCAGCAGGACGCAAAGCCAATAATTCACAGAACATTGCCAAGGATTCAGGACAGTCTTCACAGAAACAAGGGAAACTTAGGTGAATCAACAAAATGTAAAGGAAAAGGGCACATTCTGCTAGACACAGGCAGCTTATTTCAGGAGTACACTTTGTTGTAGTTCCACTCCATTGCCTTGACTGCTCAAATTCAGTTTGCTTAATTTTCTACACATTGATACAAAACTTATAGTTGACTATTACCCGCCATGTGTTTGCCTCAGGTTTTGTTTCCTAGCACTGCTGCTTTGGAAAAAACGTTTCCTGTATTCACACAATTACCCAAACAAAAAACACAAGCAGTTTTTATTTGTATTGCTATTCCTAGTAGAAGACAACCAGAAAGACACC
Source organism: Corvus kubaryi (assembly GCF_017639235.1). Classification (NCBI taxonomy): domain Eukaryota; kingdom Metazoa; phylum Chordata; class Aves; order Passeriformes; family Corvidae; genus Corvus; species Corvus kubaryi. Next base: position 33,995 of record NW_024581718.1, read on the forward strand.
AAGGTTGGCGTGCAAGGGATTTTTGTCAAAGACATGTTGGAGGTGATTCCAGCAAACATGCTTCTCACAGCCACTTTAGAAAGGTGAAAATGCCACATAAAACAAATGTACCTATCAGCAGTGATTACCTTCCCAGGTGTTCCAGTACTGGGGGAAATATTTATTAAAAAAAGCCAGCCTTAACATGAAAGAACAGCACCTGTTGCTGTTTCCAACAAGCAACAGATTTGAAAGACCTAGAAACTGGGACAGCCTTAAAGGAATTTTCCAAGATTTCATCCAGGAATGCCTCTTCTCTGGCTGAAAACCATCTGGGCTGCTTGCTGAGCAATCTTTAATCAAATTGTCTGTGACAGAGAGAAACATGCAGAAGAAAACTAAGAAAAGAAAATCAGGTCCATTTCCACCAGGGACCTAAGGAGTAGCCTCAATTGAGATGGAAAGTCAGAAAAGGTGGACAAAGGCACTATTTCAACCTCATATTCCAAGTTACAGAGGCACAAACAGATAAATGTGTCAGTAAAATCAGCTTGCTCTTACTGCACAGTAAGCTCTTGTGAATAACCAACTTCTCCCCAGCACATTTTTTAAAAGAATAATTTGTTTCTAGTCAAAAAGCCTGTGTGCCAACTTCCAGCACAGAATAAAATCTTTACAGTGGAGTTATAAATTTTTTTGAGAAGTGGGTTCTATGTACTCACATACACTTAACCATTACAAGGGCAGCAGGTGTCACTATAACAAATGATGTAAAGTTTAATTTAGACATCAGAGAACACACTGAAATACTTTGGAAATTGCCACAGGTCACTTAACATTTTATATGAAAAAAAAAAAAATTAAAAAACCCTAACTCCTCTCCCTAACATTTAATTATTTTTTTCCCCCTACAAGGCAAAGTAAAGAAAACACAGACATGGATTCTTTGTAATTAGCAGGACTGTGGTTTTACAGCCAAACACGGGCCAAGAAGTGAAAAGTTAACAAACCATTAGACGACATACATTGCTGGGTATGAGAACTGTGGCAATCTGCAGAACAGCTCAGGATACATGAGCATGAGGTCAACTGTTTTCAGTAGATAATTGTTGAGTATAAGCATCCTTGCCTCACAGACAAAGCATGCAACAACACACAGCGATTCCTGGCAGTTTCAAAACAATTTTATTTGCCCACCACGTTATTTAAACAAATAGAGGAAGCGTGGTCACTAATCGCAGATATGATTTAAATATTAAGGAGAGGAGAAAAATAATTCTATTTTCTTTCCTCCCTCCTTCCACTTTTCTGTGAACCACCAGTTTCCATAGCAACTGCACTGTTTACAACACAATAGCCTCTTCCTCTTCTTGCCCAGGCTCCCTGATGGTACAAAGCACTTTAAACACCTACTTCACTTTAAAGCTGGGGGACCCCCACAGCAGTGCTGGGGACCAGTGTAGGTGTTCTGCTCCATTCAGGGACAAAAAGCGGAGAGAAAAGGAGAGGTAAAAAATGCAACATCTGTTTGCTTAGGGACAGCCCTCCTTTCCCAGACTGTCTTTTTATTTTAAGAGGTTGGCTTTCAGCACTGCCTGCAGGTTTCCACACAGGAATCCTGCTCCTGCCGAGCCGGACTTTGCTCAGGTCCTACAAATATTGCTGATCAATGTCTTACTCTACATCTCATCACCATCAAGGCCAGATTGGACGGGGAGTGGAGCAACCTGGAGTAGTGGAAGGCGTCCCTGTCCATGAGAGGGAATGGGGTGAGCTTTAAGGCCCCTTCCAGCCCAAATCAGTGAGGGATTCCATTTACAATAATTTACCGCCACAGTGCTCTCACTGCTGCTGGTGTCACTACCTGCCCACAACAACAAAAAAAGCCTTCAAAGCAGCAATTTTAACCCACATGGCCAAACTTAACATGCAAAACAAAATTGTCTGTGAGAAGGTTTAAGTGGAAGTTTTAGTTTTTAGTTTTAAGAAACAGAAAAACATGGTCTGTGTGGAGGTGGGCGTGGGACTGGAAGAGGTCTTTGCTCCTTCCTCAGGACCCAGAGCCTATTTTTTGTCTGAGGAAGCCTCACCATGGTCCCCAGCAGCTGGCAGCAGCCTCCCCGTGCAGCAAACACTGCTGGAATCATCAATTTCATCCCCTGCCCCAGGAACAGCAACCCTGAGCTGCCAGCAGTGTCCCCAGCAGCTGCCTGCTTCACCTGTGCCTGCAGGTAACTGCTCTTGGAGCCCTTCCTCTTCTGGAAATGAACATTTTAACTCGAGGAATACGAATATTATCTCTTACACCTAATTTTTTTTTTTTTTGGGGGGTTTTTTTGGGGTTTTTTTTTTTGTTGTTTTTTTTCCTTCTTTCTTTTGCTTCAGCATAACAACTCTGGCCCTGATTCAACAATGCACTTAAGCATGTGCTTAGTTTTAAGTAGATGAATAGGCCTGTTGAAAAAACGCTCCAGTTAAGCATAAAATTAATAATATGCCTCAGTGTTTTGGATTAGGCTGTAATTGCAGGAAAAGTTTAAAGCCATATTGTATAACGCTTAAACATCCGCCCATGAGCAAATTATGCTATTCCTTAAAATAAAATAAAAAATAAAAGCTGTGGCAATGCTCCTTGCAGAAGCCAAAGTACAGGGCTGAAGATCCCTAAAGATGAAACCAGTACTATCCTGCAACGTGATAATAGCACTGTAAAAAATGATCTGTGATTTTCATGCTGATCTTTGCTGTCACACGCAATGGAGATTATTTTTTTCCCCTCAGTCTCCATAACTCAGATTATAGAGTTTAAAAATACCAGTGCAGTTTGGTGTCTTTTTGGCTAACTTGGTTCTCTTTTCAAACCCCAAATACAGTAATTTATGTAATCACAATGCCAGACCACACATGCTTGCTGAGCAGTCTTTAATTAATGTGAGCATCTCTTTACAGGCTTTACAGGAGACCTTTCTGGGTTTTTTTAATGGGAAATTTTAAGTCCTTGTATCACTATCTTCCCCATCTACCTACAAAAAGAGAAACCTACTTTAATTTTATTGTGAAATATCCCAAATAAACATTTTAAATGGCAAATGAGCCAACGTGAACATGGAATAGACATGGCTTTCTTCCCTCCTTATGAAGGAGGTGTCTCTCAGGATGATTTGAGCAAGAAGTGAGACTTTTTTTGTGGACATCCCATCCAACCTTTATGCCCATCACAGGGAATTTCATCCGTCCTTCTGAAAGGAGAAGCCTCCCAGAAATCTTAAGCCACATCTGGAAACCTGAAGAGCTTTGTTTAGCATCTTAGTGATACATGGTGCATAAGGAGACACAGAGACGAGCGGGATGGTCTGAAGGAAGGGAACAGGCAGGAAGGGAATCCGTGCTGGGGATCAGGGATAAATACAAACCGTTGACAGCAGAGAATGAACTCTGGCACCAAGCATGGATGGGTCATGAAACAGTGAGCACATGAGTGAAACCTGAGCACAGGAGGGACTGTGAAGTCCCTAAGTTCAGCAGGATGATTGGTATTCAGACCCAACCCCCAGCTGCCATAAAGCCACCAAATTATTTGTCTCATTCGTAACGAGGACCATCCTCTGTGCCAGTTACAGGAAAATATTTATGGGGCAGTTGATAGGAAAAGCACACAGCCAGAGGAAGGGATGAAAAAGCCACAAGACATTTCTCTCTGCAGCTGTCAGTAGGAGGCTGCACACCAGAAGGAAAAAAAAAAAAAAGCTCCAAGAACTTTTTGCAGTGCTTTTTTTAATCCCCTCAAGAGACACGGATACAATGATACCTATTCAGTAGCCTGAGCCTCAGAAAAACAGAGAATTATACTTCTCTGCCTCTATGTGCAGTTCTGTGTTCACATACATTGTCCAACAGCAAATGAGACAGAGGGAGAATATAGTTTCTGTAACAAAAAAGAATTGTCTCTGTCGGGACCCTCGACGTGTTGGAAATACCAAACTTTTTATTCATACCATCCATGCAGCCAGGCTTCTCAAAAGATAAAGAAAAATATTTTATCAGGCTGAATCAATACTGGATTTTCTCACCAAACACTGCCGTGCTTTATTCCTACAGGGTTGCCTGAGAGCTATGGTTTGAAAACACCACCACCACCACAAAAATCAATTTCTTTTATTATTAATTACAAGGATTTTCCTTGCAGTCGTCGTGGGAACGGTGCTCACATATTGATCTCTCCTAAGGCAGTTCCAGAAGTAATCTAACCATCTTATTTTGCCACCTTTGCAAAGAAAGTCTCCACAAGTTATCAAAAACCCCATTTCTACTCATGGGCTGTGCCTCTGAACCGTCTGATTTTCTGTCTCCTGTGCCACAAAGGACTTTTCAGTGACACTTCAGTGGGGGACACGTGGAACTGTGCCAGTTTTCCTGTCTTGTACCAGTCCATGGTATCCTTCCTACACTACAAACACTGCCTGGGCTAAGAGAGAAGCAACCTGTGAAGACCTGACAGCCAGTGATACAGAATTTTATTTAAGTGTACATCAAATAAAAGATAGAGATGGTGAGAGTGCAGAGCAACCCCATCCACTATTTTAGAATTCAAGCAGGTATGATATTTTCCCCTCCAAAATCAGACTACATGGGAGCAAAGATAATGACATGTAATCATCACTTAATCCAAGTAGGATGTTTCAATACATTTTTGCTTGATGGTTTTTGTCTCTTTTGAACCACACATGGTTGATTCCAGACGTGATTGTGTCAGTATCTTGTTTAGATGACGTCAAAACAACAAGCTAGTGCAGAAAAGCAATGAGGAAGAAATCCCTTTACCTTCCAGCACTTATGAAGCAGTTCGGAAATAGCAAAGGTTTTGGTAAATGAACATGGTTGGTTGGCTGAGATTTGAACCACAGTCAGGTGGGAGAAGGCTGTCCCTGAGCCTGCTCTAGGTGCTAAGGCACAGCCACTGCAGAACAAGACAGAGGGTAAAATCAGAGAGCCTGGACAAAGGGAAGCACAGTGAATCCCAGTGACACCATTAGTCACATCTCGTATCTCATTCATGTTGTGGCCTGCATGGCTGAGTAATTTCCATGCAAATAGGAAGCACTAACATCTTAATTTCATCCTGAATAAAGTCATTGATTCATCTTGCACTGGTGTCCTTCCACCTTTCCCTAAAATGAACTGGGTGCATGGGGAAAAGCAACTTTAATACTGGTGGAATCACGTGATATAGGACATTGTTTTACCTGATTTAGGCCTATCAGAGTGCACACAGCAATATTTATGCATGCTAACCCTGAAAGCAACAGGAGACCCGCAGGAATATCCATCATAAACTGCAAAAACCTGAGACATTTATATGCAGTTCCCTGCACTGCAACCAAAAGGCTTACACCACTCTGGTTTTAAGAATATTATTTAAAACTTGCTTCAGATTTCCCTATTTGCCTCTACAGCCAAATGGAAGTAATAGATGCAGGAGCATAATCATGTCTGGCAATCGGTGAGAGCTCTGAAAATTGCTATTTTTTATGTCGTGATTTGAAGAGCAAACAGATTTTCATGTTTGTGTATCAGCTGGATTGTATTAATGCAGCAAATCCTGTGCAAAAGTGTTTGCTTGTCTTTGGGCTTGACAGTGATTTCAGAATTTCAGAGCAAAATGGCTTTTGGTGCATGATGCAACCTGCAAACTTCTCTTCAACAGCTTCTTTTTGTTAGCTCAGTGACAAAAATACAAACCAAACAAACAAAGAAAACCAAACTATTTTTGCTACATAACCATCTTTAGAACACATTCAGGCAGGTCTAACTCACGTTCTTCCTCTGGCAATACCTGAAATGAAATGGAACACGTCTGCAAGATGAATGCCCTGAACTGAAAGCGTTTTTATGAAGCTAGAGTTTATTGGGATGCCACAACGAGTTGAGTTTTCCCCTCAGGACTGCAGTGATACTGAGATTCCTGACTGTGAAAAGGGGAAAGTGCATGGAACACTGAAAGATTGATGGGGTATCTGTTGTGGGGTGAGTTTCTCTTTTGTCATAAATACTTTGCCACAGACATGTAAATGCACCTTTAATTCTTCTCCCATCTCTGGCTCTTCCATTTGTTTAATTTTCATAGTAAATAAACCAGCTTTAGTTGCAGCACTTCTGTGGCCAGGAGGGCAAGACTTCACCAAGAGGGGAGATGAATATGTGGTAGCCACAGAGGTTCTTATTCTCACCTCTGTTCTCCTTCTTCCCTCACAAATTTATTGCAGCACTGTTACTGCACAGCAACTCCACAAAAGTGAGAGTTTCCAGCATAAAGGAACAAATAAAGGAACAGTAGAAAACCTGTAGGAACACATTTTACATTTGCTTACACCTACTGGGAAAGCAGCATTAATATTAAGGCAACAGATGGTGGATTTTTTATGTCCAGAATACGAATAATTGAGATATCTACACTGAGTTAAGACGATGTCTTTCTGTAAAGTAGCTTGGCAGGATGGATCATAAACCATTTCAAATTCCAAAAGGCAAAATTTTCTCTATTTCATGAAGCAAAAAACCCATCAAAACCCAAAACAGCCTTTCCCACACATAATGAAATTCATCCCTTATACTACCACCTAACTTTTCTAGATGTGAAATGAGTTAAAATGAAGAAATACGCTTTCAAAAGGGACAGTATGACTTCTCTCATCCTTCTCTTTCCTGTGCTGTGGTCTGCAGCTCTCTTCATGCATCTCAACTCACGACCCAGTCTTGCAAATGTTCACTCCCAGGTGTAGCACTACCCCGAGGAGTTCCACTGAAGCCTGAGGAGATCAAAAAAGGAGTATCCCAGGAGACCAGTTTAGCCTGAAGAATGTAGACAGGGTGCTCAGAGGGCGCTGCACAGCGAATGCACAAAGAGCTTGATGTTTACGTTGGGGTTGCAGTGTCCTGCCCAGGAGTGGCAGTGGATTTTATGAACCAAGAGAGGCAAATTCAGCATTAGTTCAAAGTGCACCAGCCTGCATCAAAAATCTCAGCTCTTGACAGTCAAACACAAATGCCTGATGTTGTTGTTTCCCCACTAAGTCCACCTAAGATCTAATACAGATCTGTCACTTATTGAACTGCTATTATATCAGTTTCTAAAATAAACACTACATTTCTTAGTAGAAATGAGTAGGTAAAGGAGGATATTCTCACAGAATTTTAAGGCAGAGGCTTCATGAATAGCCAGCTTTGGAGTGCCCTGCAGCTCAGATTTCACATGGCGAGGTGAGAAAATACATGGGATTTATTTTCAAATGTTTAGCACCTGCCACAAACCCAGACCAACCACAACAACACTGAGACAGTAAAAAACCCAAACCCACGTTTTTGGAAGGTTCAGGTCTCAAGAGCTGCAGTACTCGGGTAATGAAATAATTATCCACTTCAGAATAATGAAAAAAGCACCTTCCACACGGGAGTTTCTCTCCCTTCTTTTTTTTTCCCTCCCCTCCCCCTAGAAATATGTGCAGTCTACACCCCTTTTATCCTTGCCATTAGTTATTTTAAAGGCTACAGATGATTCTGAGGTGAAGCAAAATGAAAATAAGGGTATTTCACTCAGTGTATCAGAGAACCCAGTTTAAAAATGCATAGCTTCATGCCTTGGGCCTCTAAAAACACTCTTAAAAATCAACCAATTCAATGTTTTTCATGTCAATCATATACAGAGGTCTCCAATGACTCTGAATTTTATGAGCTGTCACTCATCCCAATCCCAGAGCTGCACCTACTAAATACAAGCTTAATGACCCTAGAAAGCATGGTTGAATATTTCTACACTACAAAAATGTAAATTAAAAGCACAACAGTAATTGAAATTAAAGAAGGAAAAAAAAAACAACAAAACATTGGCAGTTTCTCCTCAAATAATATTTTTATATTGGGTATGAGCAGCCTTTGTTCACACTGAAATACACATCTTGGTCTCAGAGAGATGAAAATGATGCTGAGAAACATCTGCAGACAATAAATGACATTACCTTGAGACAATGAAGAGATGACAGAGTAATAATTCTTTATAATACATAATGTCACCTGATTAATTGTATTTCCACTCTTATGAGAAACCAGAAAAATTTCTTTTGTCAGTCAAACTTTACACCCTAACTGACCATACTGCTCACTTTGAATTTAAGTTGCATTTTCCCTTTATATCTGCAAAATCTCTGCACTGCCCCAAAATTCAGTGAGTACCTGAGCTGCCTCACTGATGGAAAGTTACCACTAAGAAGCCAAGTTAAATCACAGATATTGACCCACCCAGGGAAGAAATGCAATTTTAATAATGCTTTGTAGGGTGATATTCAAAGAAATAAAATAGTCCAGCAGAAAAAGAGAGGGAATTAATGTCTGTATCTACTCTGCTGATGAAAGTAACTGAATTGGCTGCCAGGTGTGTAATATTGTGAGTAACTTACCATAGAATCACGGAATGGTTTGGGCTGGAATGGAGCTTTACAGGTTATTCAGTCCAAGGCCCTGCCACGAGGGTCCCCATTTGTCATGAGTTGTACTGCAGGTGTTAGAAAATTAGTTAAAATGGCCTGGAAGTTGTGTTACTTGCTTGCCTTATTACGCTATTTTATTTTTTTTTAAATTCATTTGAAGATTCAGGTCAGAGGATTCAGTTGATAATGATGACCTCACTCATCAACCTCACTCATTTACACAAGCTAAAGTATCAGATCCAATGAGGGTGTAGAAATAAAAAAGGTGGGGTTTTTTATATTTAAGTCAAAATGTCCTGTGTTACTAACATGGCAACTCTAAAAATCAAATTACGTGTGCAGACTGACATGAAAACTGCTAACACCTGCATGTCACCTTTTAAGGAAGCCCATACTTCTCATCTTTTGGCATAAAATACAAAATAGTTGCGTGAACCACCGCTGTTACACTAATCCTTAACACTTTACATGTAAAGGCATTGTTAGGAAAGTGCAAAGCTATTTTAAACTCTTACATACTCATGAAAAAAGTTTTTATTGTGAAACTAAGTGACCTACTTTTTGCAGACCTTTCAACTAATAAAAACTATTAATAAAAATGAGGAAAAATAGATATCAACAATGACAAAACCAGAACTACCAGCTGCTGCTAAGGTTCCTAATATTGATGGGAATACACTCCCTGATGTTGATATTACACCTGACAAGGGGAAGGGCTGGAGCTATGAGGAGTCACTTCCTAGAAAGAACAGAAGAGGAAGATCTCTTGCCTGCTGCAAAGTGCAATAAAAAGTGCTGACCAAGAACTTGATTTTCACAAAAACAAGCTACATTTGGAGGTCCACCATGCTGATTGTACATAAATCAAATACTGCAATTTAAATATTATAGACAGCCTTATTAATTGTTAATTATACAGTGAATGTGCAGAAAAATCCACCAGATCAGTACAAATGTTATTGCTTTTTTTGACAGTCTCAGATGGGACTAAGTCATACATATTTCCTGATATGTAAACAAAAAAAAAAAAAAAAAAAAACAACCCAAAATTTTGGGTGTACTTTACTTTACCCTTTTTATGGACTAGGAAAGGATGTTCTTCTTAACTTTTGAATGTGGAATGTGGGTCTGAGATATAACCCAGGTAGGAACTAAGAGAAAAGTACTAATACAACAATAATATAGTGATAGGGAGATTTTATGGTGACCTTATTGACACCACCATAAACAGCAAGAATACCTCAGGCAAAACAGGTCTTCTCAGTGTATGTCTGCTAAGACGTGTTTTTCCAAAGAAACATAATTTGTATGACGAAATTTGGGAACACAAGAATAGTCCTTATCTTTACAGTTTGTGTCTTTCCTGGAAAGTATGAAAACACGACCCTAACAGCAAAATCTAAGTTTGCCTGAATTCAGAAATATGACTCAAACAGCACCCCTGGGTCCTTATTAACATACACAATCAACTCCTTGCCAACGTTTCGAGTTTTAAAATCTTGCAATTAATTAATTCTCCAGCATTGATCTCTGTGAGTTATTTCATAAATACTCAGTGTTTAAAATAAACCCCCCCACTCAACAGTAATTTTCCTCACCAAAACTGCTGCTGGGGTAACACCTTGGGACACTGAAACAAATGCTATTTATAACATCCAGCAGTAACTCAATATCATCAGGCATTCGAATATATGCCTTCAGCTCCAGCATTTCCCCAAAGCATTCAATCCTTTTAAAGACCCAGTTTTTGTGGCAGCGGTTAAAAAAATGTTCCTTCCACTTGATTAAGAGAACCATTTCATTCCCTAAAGGTATCAGATGTTACCTGTCAGGACAGAGACAAGAATTGAGCCTTGTTTCACAGAAGAAATATTAAAAACCTGGGACAAAATCAGTGCCACTGCAACGAGCTGGTGAAAAACAGTGTTTGGGAAGCAGAGCTTTGGTTAAAAGCTGCTGGCTAAGGTTTAATCCAGGAAACAGCAAAACCAACACACACACCAAAAAACAAAACAAAAAAAAAAAAAAAGAAAAAGAGAAAAAAGGGAAAAAAAACCCCAACAAGCTGCTTGGAAAGGCTTTAAATTGATAAAGGCTATCAGCAAGGGCTTGTGTTCTCTCATAGTGAAAGGAGACAGGGTGGGAGTCATCCCTCCAAACAGAAGGATTCAGTGTTGATTTTGGTTTTAAATCTCTGCCATAAGGTGAGGGCGGCAGCAGCAGCAGGGATTGCTGTACTCACTGCAGGAAGAAACAAATCTGTTTATAATTATTATTTTTATGGGACCAGTAATTCTAGGCCTGATAAGTAATGAAGGAATTAAAAAAAAAACAGAAAAAATTAAAATTAAACAAGAAACAAATGAGGAATTCTACCTCTCCTGTGCTGTAGGTCTGGGCTTTCTGAGGGGGTGAAGGATGAGTCAGGGTGACTCAAAGCCCCGTCACGCCGGTGCAGGGGGAATTGAGAGGCACCTTCTGTTTTACCCTCAAGGTGGGTGATCTGGTCCCAGCGCTGCTCTAACATTAGTCATCCCATGGCAATAAACCCGTGGAACATTCAAAACTCTTTGCCATAAAGACAGAAAGCCAAAGAAATAGGAAAATAAAAAAAAAAAGACAAGTAAGCAAAGAAGGAGGAACAATGTGGATGTTCTTGCATGACACGACCCTTTCCAAAAGACTACTCAGCCCATGCACACAAAAACAGCGGGCAGGGAACACCTCCAAACCTGACCACAGACCTTGAGCCACACCTGGATCAGCTGTCAGCCTGGGTCTGACTTCACCAGACCTAAAACCTGACAGTTTGTGCTAAATTCAGCATCGTCAGCTGTATCCGTGTACTGATTCCAGACCATGCCAAGCGCTGGGTGTAAAGCCTTGTCACCTCAGCACGGATATTTACTGATTTTAAAAATAAGACTGCTTCTGTGACTTCATGTTTTCAAGTGAGGTAAGAACTGCAGGAGGGTGGGTGGGGGAACCATATTCCAGCCCTGGAGCACAGCTCATTGAGAGAATGGCCAGGAACTCACACGTTCACAGGAAAAAGATGAGCAAGATGGAGCACGATGACAAAATGCCCCTTTGCAGCCCGAGGGCTGGTCTGCTGTGAATAATTTCAGAATTTTGGCTGGAAAACAGTTTAATTTGCCTCTGCAGAACCTTGTTTACTTGCAGTTCCCTCTCACCAATCAACAAGCTGCCTTGAGCCGCCACTTCTAACGTTGTTCAAAACACAGACACAAATCTGAGAGGGATTTAGTGTATGGCTGCTCCATGGTTTCCTCTTGATAATAATAATCCATAACACAAAGACTTCACAGATGATAAAAATATCCTACATGAAATTACAGATTCAGAGCTATCTGCCAAAAAAACCAAAAAAAGTTAGGAAAACAATGAAACAATAACAGTGAAATAATTTAAAGGATTATAACTCTACACCATTACTGTGAGAGGAAAAGAGCCCTTATGCCAGGGCTAAGTCACACAAGTCAATTTAAGCTGTATGCAAATATATTAGGGACAAACTTCTAGAGTTCTAGACAACTAGAGTTCTAGTTCTAGAGTTATGTGAAATATTGAAAAAAAATTCCCACGTTTTCAAGAAAAAAAAAGTCCTGGAATGGGTATCAAAGTGGGCCGGGAAGACTGGAAACAAATGCACAGCTGCAGAGTGAAACTTACAAATTTAATTATGCATGACTGCTAACTGGCAATTTTGTTGCTAAAGTAGTATCATCATCAGTAATAAGGAGAACAACAATTTATCTAATTTTACGGTGCTTGCAATGATGAAATTCTTTGATGTATGGTATTAAGCATGATTTTAACAAAAAATATCATTCAATGGGAAAGAAAAAACATGTATTTTCCAGAATTCTTGATTCCAGAAACATTTCCAGTTGGAATTTTCCTTCACCCCCACCTGCTTTTTTCTTAATCCACTGAGATACACAGGAACTACCTAACAGTCAAAAGAATTAAAAATAAATGCTAAATGGAACAAAATGAAATTACTGAATTTTCCATCCAGGATATACAAGACATTTCAGCCTAATTGTGTTAGTTAGGGGAGGAAAAGTAAAAAATAATGTGAGAAAACCTTCCACATTTTTCTTTAGAAAGGTAACCTTTGTCTCCCACATACACAAAAACCAAGAACAAAACAGGAAAAAAAAAAAACCCAACCAAACTAAACAAAACTAATCACCTGGAAGAGATAAAAACCATCATGATTTCTACTGCCCACAATTTTAAACGAAATTCTATTGAGAGTGCTTAACCAGCAAAAGGAAAGGAAGGGCAAAGCGAAAGCCGGAAAAAAGGAAATAGTCTGTTATCAAAGGACTATTAATTGCTCCCCAAGTAAGAGCAAGTGATGATCTTCTTCCTTTATTTACTCGAGGTTCAGCTGTCTAATCAAAGAAACGTTGTGCTGGTTGGGCTGAAAGAAAACTGTACCTTTTGTTTTGGTGATTGCCCACTAGACCTTAAGGGCTTTCATTGGATCAGTTTTACAGCTCACTGCTGCACTTTAGAGAAGCAAAGGAGCAGCAGGCAGCTCCCAGCCTCCACTTGCACCGCCAGTAAACAGGAACAGGGCTCTGGAGCATCACCCAGCTCCGTTTTGTGGTTCTTACTGCTTGGTTGGTCCTTTCTCCAGAGCTGCGATTCATAGTTAGACTCAATTTACTGCATTTGCAAATATGACTTTCTAATTATAGTTAGCAGGTATTATTCAAGCCAATAGTTCAAAAAAAAAAAAAAAAAAAAGCTAAAACAAAGCACAGAGAAGACAGAGTTTACAGGTTCTGAGTGTCTGCATTCCCTGCTCTCCCAGCCAAGCAGTTTGGCATGAGCCACAATTCCAGTCGTCCTCCTGCAGCTTGTAATGAACTGAATAAAGAAAAAAAATTTTTTAATTTTCTTACTGCCCTGCAGACCCTCAGTATGCTAGATTTTTGCCTTCAACTGTAAAATGTGCAAGAAAAGATGGAAATTCACCACCTCCTTTTATCCTCCCTGCATCCCCCACGCACAATCCATTACCAAAGCCATGAAAGTAAAAGCGTCAGGTCCTCTTCAGAGCAGCAAGTTTTGTAATCTGCCTGCAGGCAGAATAGGAACAAGCAGCTTTTCAAGGTTTTTATGGCCTGAAAGAATTCTTACAACAGCAAAATTATCTTGGAAGAAAATTTCTCAACTCCTGGCGGAGAGAGCAAAGATGTTCCAGATGATCTGTATATAATATGTAACGTATCCAGAGGTTTTTCTTTTCCCCATCCAAATTTGCTCTATTCTGCCTTTTTAAGGATTTCTCTATATTGAAAACAGAGTATTTCTAATAATGGGTACCATTACAGAATGAGTGTGCAGTGGCTGAAAACGACCACAGGCACATTTCTCAGGGCATGTAAGGCTTTACAGTCATTTCTGTGTGAGATGAGGCCTACAGGAGTGAAGAAAACCTTCACTCCTGATACTTAGCAACACAATTTTTTTTTTTTTTTTTAAATTCAAGATGTTTACGACTCTGCAGATGTTACAGGTTTATTTCTTTCCTTACAGGCTGACTGAACCCAGCAAATCGTCCCCCTGGGAACCCGCGAGCCAAGGCACACACAGCTATCCCAGAGAACATCACCCTGCATCCACAGGAATAAAACACCATTACAAACCCAGTCTTAAAGGGCTGGTGAACCTCCTGCTTTACTGGTCCTGACCTGAATTCTGGCATCAGGGTGAGACAAACGCACAGAAGACGGGCAATTTACGGAACAGGTTCCAGCGCAGCAGCCTTGGCTCCGGGGCAGACTCCGTCATTTCATGCCCCCCTCTCGCCCCACCTGAGGAGAGGGGCAGTGAGATGAAAGAGAGGTAATCAGGCGCACTAAAAGCTCTTGGCTGGCAGGGATGGGACAGGATCACTCAGGAAGCAACAACAACATCACCCATTGTATCCCAAACCTGTCCCAACAAAGGCGGCTCTGTCGCTCTGTTTACTTTTCCCAGTTTGTCTTGCTTTATGCCTTTGATAAACTGTCAGGACTGGTTCCTCCAAGGACTATATTCCCCCAAAAAACCTCTCTCTGCCAGCCTCACATATGGTACAGTTTCTTGTGCCTCAGGAGCCTGCAGTTCTCATAAGAACTCTTCATGTTTTCCGTAATAATTCCAATACTTTTCGCATTATGTCTCCAGCTGTGCTGCGCACGGGCTGAGCAGCACCACAGATCCTGCCCTCTAACGTTACTCACTTTTAGCTGGTGCTGCAGTCCTGTGGGCTAAGCTGCAGAAATATTAAAAAATACAGATCAGATAGCTGAATGCCAAACATAGTAACAGTTTATGCACAAATCACATAACTTTACTAACGTTGCCCAGCCTCTGAAATAAAGCAAAGTTTAAATCAGATTACTTTGGCTCCTAGCAAGGAAAATGATCACGTTTCCCAGCTCCAGAGACATTTTTTCTCAAAGCTGATCAGGCTGAACTACCTCCCAGAAATTAACACTATTGGAAAGCTTATAGAGCAGAACATGTACTGGATAAAACAACATTTTTCTAAGGTCTTGACACAGTCAGGGCTTTTCTATTTTTCAAACACCCAGGAAGAAAAACAGGAGAACAATTCCTCAGGTGGAGACTCCTGTGCTAAGGGAGCATCCTCAGGGTCTGGGTTTGCCTCCTCTGGAGCTGGGGAGAGCTGGAGCATAAAAAGGGATAATTATGGAGTCAGTGTGTCATTCAGGGACTTGTGCAATACCACTGCTCTTTACATTCACTGATTAAACAAATAGCTTATTTTTCAATAATTTGCCTACGTAACCAAGCTTATAGCAAGGTCTAGAATAAAAGAACTGTTAATACCAGGGTGACTAAGCCATCCACTTGCAAAAGCCAGACAAAAAGGGGATAAAATGCATGTCTGAGGACGGGAAATGTTTCACACTGAGAGCACAGAGTGGCCTTTTTCTGAAGAATGATTAGTGCTCTGCAGCTGCCCTGACCTCATTATATTCACTCTGCTGAAATTCAAACTTCCTATTCCGACAGTTTGTTCGGAAGGTGAAGGAAGAGGGTTTTTTTAAATTTGCCAGTCATGGATGATTACACATCTCCCTTCCACTGATAGCCAAGGGGAGATACATGCCTAAACAGCACTTCTGCCCTCCAGAACCTCCCTCCTGGGCAGGCAGCTCCTGGCAAGCAGGTTTTATGTTGATGTAATTCCACCTGCCCATTTTCGCTCGCCATCCCTCTGAGCTCCAGCAGCCGCAGCTCAGTTTGAGAAATCACCTCTGGCAAGCCTGAAACAGATTAGTGATGAATTGCTTCTCCTCCTATTAAGCAATTTCCAGCACTTTATTCTGGTCAATTCAGCAGATGACCATTCTCCCCAGGAGGGCACTGGGACCTGAGGGAGTGGAGATGAAAGCTTTTCCTCCGCAGATAGATGTGGTACATTTTTAATTCATTAAGATCCTCATCTAACTCCTGTAAAAACAACAGGCTGTTCACAATGCTTGTTTAATGGGAATTACAGTGGATTACCAGCGAGCACAAATTCAAAGATAATCCATATTTGAGAACTCGGTACTTCCTCACAGCTGCACCAGAAGCATTGTCTGCCTGTCATCAGCATTTCTTGTGCACTGCTTGTTGTATCATTGTGCTTTCACTAGCCCAAGGCAGAAATGCAAATATTTAAGCCCAGTTTAGCCCCAGCTGGTGGGTTCAGTAGGGCATCACACGGGTGCTGATGTCCTCACCACGGGTGCTGATGTCCTCACCACGCAGCAGCCCCAGGTATCACATCCCAGCCTCCTGTCCTGGATGTCACCATGACTGCTCCTATCCACACCAAAAACGCAGCCTGTGCTTCAATATTCTGCCACAAAAACCCTTCTCTTAAAAAGGAGACACATTCCTGCCCCGTTCAGCCTTCTGAGAAGGGCAGGTTTCTCAGGAGACAATTGTTCAGAGATAAAGCCTGCACCATCCCTGAATCCTCACAGTCCTGCAGGGAGCCACAGGGCACTGTGGCTTCCAATCTTCCCTTGTTCCCATCGACCTGAGTGGATGTCGTAGGCCAAATTCCAAACTAGGGTGAATTTACGTTGTTGCCACTGCCTTTTAGGTTGGCTTTAAGCTTTTGCAGACTGCCTCTTTACAAAGGTATCTTCTGATGCAAGTCCTAATCGTTGCTGTGACCACAGGAAGGGCGATCAGTAATTCCATTTTCCATCATTATTCTTTCATGTTGGAGGACAAAATGCCCTCTTGTTTCCCAAACAAAAAAATTAATGCAATGTAAAAGAAATACAGATGCAGTTTTGCTTGGCATTTGACCAGGGCAAAGGCTGCCAGAGCTCCAGGAGCATTTGGACAACGCTCTCAGGGATGCACAGGGTGGGGTTGTTGGGGTGTCTGTGCAGGGCCAGGGGTGGGACTGGATCATCCCAGTGGGTCCCTTCCAGCTCAGGACATTCTGTGATTCCTAATCAAAGAAGATCTTTACCAAAACCCTGCAGGTTTTCCAAGAACTGCAAACCTACAGTTTTGGTTGGGTGTTTTCTTACACAGCAAAGCCACCTGCCAAAAGTAAGCCCTGTGGAATGTACAATGAGAAATTCAAATTTCAATCCACAAAAGTAAAAATCCAGCAGCTCCATGTAGTTGAGGTGTTGCCCAACATCAGAGCTTCCTTCTGAAATATCAGGGGATTTAGTCTGCCACAATTAATGTTTTTAGGCTCACCTGCTTTCAGACTGAAATCCTCAGGAAGCCACACACACAATGACACAGTGTGATTAAAAAAGCAGGAAACTGGGGGCCCTGTGGAAGGATCCTGGCAGGTGAGCCCTCTGCAGTAGCTCCTGACTGATGAGTGTACAAACAAACCATTCAAAGGCTAAAAAAGTATCCCCCTTCAAAATGATTTTTACAACTGAGGAGACTAAGAGATCTGGCTGGGCCCACACATTTAACAATATTTATTTCTGACTCAGTAGATATCTATACTCATCCATTTAATCACACTACATTGATCATGTGTCTGTTAAAAAAAAAATTTCCCTAATCCAAGTGATTCCCTTTCTACAGACTCATTCTCTTATGCTTGGAACTCTGGTAAGCATATATTTTATTCAGATAATGGGGTTAATGTAATTTTTCTTTTAATTACTAAAACAGCAAATGGATGGATAAGAAATCTTTCTTTCTGGTTAGGGCTATAAAGGCACCTGTAAAACATCTTTCCATCATTTAATATCACAATTAGTTGCATGGAATACTTGAATACATGGTACAATAAAATTTAAGATATCTTCAGTGCCTTTCAGGGAAAATATTTGTGTTTTTCTGAATGCTTCTGAATGCAAGCAGTTAACCTTCTGCGTTGATTAATAAGTCTGGGGACCACATGTCATGCATGCAATATTTATTACTCTGTTCTTTGTATTTCAGAGGTGAGTGTATACAATACCTGAAACACCACAGCAATTGTCAGGCTGGGCTTCAGAGATGAAGTAGAAGGCAACTCCACTAATGGGAAAGAGACTATAAATAAAAACACACTAAAGATTTCATTGATCCAACACCCACTGAATGCATAACTCATCAAGGTGTTTGAGAACACTGAGATGCCTTGTTTGAACAGCAATCCACTGCTGTCAGTAATTTGAATTTTAAATTCTCACATTAGCTTCAGGGGGAAGCAGTGGGCGTACTCAGCAGGCTGAAGGTATGAGGAAGGAGAGATAAGGATTAAAATAGAAAAGCAAGAAAAAGGTGTCTATTTCAAAGTGTGCACTGTTAATTAATAGATTACGAGCCAAAAAAAGAAAATGCATAAATATTCCAGTGATGGCTTCACAGTTTAAAAATAAATTTTAATTCAGAATTAAAAATTACTCTAGCAGACTTTTTATTTTCAGATGAATTGATGGAGGGCTCGACTGGCCTAAGTTAAAGACATAGATGGAGTGGATTATTTCCCTATGATTCACAGAATCATGGAATCCCAGAATGGTTTGAGTTGGAAGGGACTTACAGCCCATCCATTGCCAACCCTGCCATGGGCAGGGACACCTCCCACTGTCCCAGGCTGCTCCCAGCCCCAATGTCCAGCCTGGCCTTGGGCACTGCCAGGGATGCAGGGGCAGCCCCAGCTGCTCTGGGCACCCTGTGCCAGGGCCTGCCCACCCTGCCAGGGAACAATTCCTGCCCAAGATCCCATCCAGCCCTGCCCTCTGGCACTGGGAAGCCATTCCCTGTGTCCTGTCCCTCCATTCCAGAAGAAAAGTCCCCTCTCCAGGTTCCCTACAGCCCCTCCAGGTCCTGGAAGGGGCTGTGAGTTCTCCACATTAACTTCTCTTCTCCAGGCTGAACAAGCCCTGACTTTATCAGCCCAAAGTTGCCACTGACCCCTTAAACCGTCCAAGCACGAGTTGACCTGGCAAGCAGGAAGAAGATAAAGCCATAGCTCAGCTCACTCCTCATCCTTTAGTCTCTTTTAACCAGACACAGCTCATCATCCTGCCCTCTGGCACCAAAGTACTCCAGAGAACAGCCTACAGTTGGCACAGGATAGTTTAGAGTGCCTGAAGCAGTCAGGAAGAAGAAGGAATTTTGCTGGGAAAAAGAGGTTGGACTAACATTCCCATGCTTCTCACAGCACCAGAAAGCATGAAATGACACAAGATGGACACTTCTCAAATTTTGTCACTATTTGTGACTTTGGAAACCTCCCAGTGTGGGGGAACACTGACAGCCCTGTCTTGGGAAGTGTGGCAGGAAGAGAGGGATGGAGAGGTCCAGCCAGCAGCCAGGCACAACCTGAGCTGCAGGAAAGGAACAGGAAACCATCTAAACCCTGCCCCCTGCCAGTTTGCTTATTGCCATCTCTCAACAGACCAAGAATTCTTCTGTACCCTATCTATATCCATCCACTGCCTGTGGATAATTAAGTTTTCTTCTGAAGTGTTTTTTAATAAAACTGAAGCTGCTGCCTAAGCCCTTCTCACACATCTGCACCATCCTCGTGGTCTCAGTTCATCTATAATTAAACACCAGAGAGCTTTATCACCTATCAGTCATAATTCATCCAGGAGCTTGTCTTATTTATCCAATTAAAAAGGTATTTATTGTCAACATATTACCTTTTTTTTTTTTTTTTTGAATACTTGCCCGGTGGAGAATCCCTGCACTGTTTCATTTAATTTGTGTGCAATAATATCTAGAGCAAAATTCTTGTGAAATCAGGGAGTGTTAAAATAAAAACAGCAGCTTCAGAGTTGGCATTATCAGGGAGCTCTCATGTAAGCTTCATGTACAGATGGAATATGGAATTGCAGCTGTGTACTTTAATATGGATTACTCCTTTGGTTTCTTTTTCAGGTTAACACACAAATTTTATTGTAATTTATCTGACAGCTTGGTTACTGGCAGGAAAATTCATTTTGCTGAAAGATGAAATGTGAGAAAATAAATACAGCACTATATTGAAAACAAGATAAAAAAAGGAAGGAGAGTAAAGCAGTATAAATTAAAATTATCCTGTTGCTGAGAAGAAAGACACAGAGGTATAGGGAGGTGTCTTGCTTGCACATTTATAATAAAAGTTTAATTTTTCAATTATATCCCAGTAATATCCTGTCCTGCAGCACTGATTACTTCCTTGGCTCACTGAAAATTAATTTTGCATAGTGCAAAACTGTCTTAGGAAAATAAACCCCATCAAAAGAAAACAAAACAAAACCAACCCAAACAAAACCAAACAAAACCCAACAATCCACCTTCTCATCTAAGGCTTGCAAATCCTTCTCCACGTGCAGATCCACAATAACACAAATGAGGAACTGACATGTTAATAATGTCTGTAGGAACTCATTAAAGACTGAGGACCCTGATTATGTCCTGTCACTCTCCTGTCCTTAACTGAGTCTTAAGTATGAAGAGCACTAGGCTTTCAGGACTGTAGATCTTGTCATAGCTTATAAATAATCTCCACTATTCATTTGGAATTTTGTACTTCAATGGTGTTTTGACACAACCAACATTGAAGCCAATAACCTGTAAATTATTGTATAAAATTACTGACATCTCCAGACGAGCTTGGTCTACCAGGAGCCCACTGAGGTGTGTTCTGCAGCATGCTGAGGTTGGTATCTCTGCCAGACAGGACCAGACCTAAACCTGGGGTGAGGGAATTACCTGAATTAGACACCACAAAAGGGGGACACTGGATTCCAGAAGCCATTCCAGGATGCCACTGCCAAGGTTATGAGCTGCCTCAAGGAAAAAAAACCCTACAGCTGTGGATCTTACATTTCTGTTTCCATCAGCTAAATGTTTAGGTGAAATTGATTGCTCTTAAAAACCATCTGATTTCTCCTTTCTTCCTCTTTTCTTCACCTGTATTAAGGCAGTCACGTTTTGCTCCAGGGGACAATGGAGACTGTGTTACATGAGACAACCTACTTTTGTGAGAACATACAATGGAAGAATAATATTTGGAGATGTCAGGTGGTGGCAGGTAAACCTCCACACAGGTGCACCTTCGTGCAGGCAGCACCGGGCTCTAGCTCAACTCATTTTCCGAATTCCACGTCAAATTAGCTAAGTCTGAACAACTGGAAAGTTTTCAAGATGAAAAGCACTTGTCAACATGACTCGGCCAAGAAATATATGTATAAGCAGAGAACTCAATTACATATGGAATGTTGGTGCCCTGCTAAGGAACAGCAATTTCAGGTGTGACAGAAGTTTTAAGGTTAATGATTTGGAAGCCCTAACTGACACTCAGCTTTCTGATGCCAAGGTAATGCCCTTTATAAATACATAGCAAGTGAGTGCTTAAAAATAAACACTAAATATTACTGAAGACAGGAACGCCTGTTAAGGAAAAAAAAAAAGTGAAGGTGTGAAATAAAAATATGAATAGCCAGCTTAGATTCAGGGTGATTCAAGAAATTTGAGAGGCTTGCATAGGACACACAAGCCCACCTGTCCAACAACATCCAAGCCTGTCTACTACCTGTAATCTCAGCAAATAACTTTACCAATACAAATCTCCCTCAAATTAGTTTTTTTCCTTTCACCTGCGTATTTCCTCCTTTGAATAGAAATACGTGTTTTGGCTGATGCGTCATGAAACTCTAGTAGTGTCTGAAAATTACACGTGTCACCATATTCCAATGTGCTTTGCCCACATGTGGGCTGGTTTTGCAAAGGGACCTCAGCAACAGAGAGGTTAGATATAATGGAACTGTGGTGTATTTTTAGCTTGCCAGAATGGGAACATGTCAAGACACAGGAGTTGGTGCAGAGCTGGGAGTGGTGTGAACAAAACCATGAAAAAAGGGAGTGTCTGGCTAACACTGCCTCGGGGTAACATGAAAAACTGCCTTTTTTTTGTAAATCTAGCTCAAGGAAAGGTTATAACAGCATCAGGAACACCTCAGCCTTGCAAACCATTGCATGAGAGAAGCTGTGAACGGAGGATTGTGGTCTCTGGCAACATCCTGCACCCAGCCATGCTGAGCAAAGAGCCCAACGAGCGTTCCTCCTCCTGCCCCCAGATGTGATGGTTGATTTGGTGTCAGCTAGAGAAGAAAAGGTGTAGATGCATATCAGGCACACAGGAGGCCACCATTCTCTGCCTCTCAAGCGTGCTGGAGACCAGAAAGTGGGAAGGCAAACAGGAGACTGAGAGGTGTCACACAGAAGAGTGGATGAAGACTCACTTGGGCAACACAACATCCCTCTAAAACCAAATTCAATGTCCCCACAAACCCTCCAGCCCCCACAATCCCAACCCTGCTTGTTTCAGTGCCTTGACATGATTTCCCCCAGTCTCCTGCTGCGTTATTCCCTTTATTGAGCCACATCAGCCACCACCTGCTCACAGACAGAGCTCGTTGTCCCAAACAACCCCCATTGTTCCCAGATTTGGGAAGGACAACTCATACCCCACAGGGAAGTTGCACAAACTTCATGTTTCTGTAGAAAGAATGCTTTGCTCTCTTCTCCTCCTGTCCTTCCCCTTGCTTCTCTCCCTCGCCACCATCACTGGCTGGGGGATACTTGTTTGGACATTTTGCTTATACATTTAGCTCTGGCATGGCTCTCAGTAACCTTGACAAAAAATTGACATTTTTGCCTCTTTTTAAAACTCTGGAGCACACAAATTTTGCATCATTTAAAGAGTCAACAGGGAACTCATCACATCCTGACAACATTTTATTTTTATTTGGACATCTTCTCTTTGTGTCTTCAAATCTGTTTTTACAAACACTTGCTCAGGTTCTGAGCTTATTTGTCAACACAACTGGGTATAATCTTTTTTTTTTTTCATTTAACAGTTTTAGTCAATGCTGTAGCTACACAAATATACAACTAGAGAGGAGTTTCAATACCAAGATACTCTTTTGTGGTGTTCCAGAACAGTTTGACACTGTCACAGGACTTGAACAGGAAAATAATTTTGTACTTGTGACAAACAGCAAATCCAGTAGGTTTACTCCTTGTAGAAATGCTTTCCTAGGTGAGTTTTAGCTTCAAGGATTGGAAGTTTTCTTTACAAAGATATCAAACTTTCCGGGATGGTTTAATAGAAGTAGAATTTAGTTTAACAGCTACCCAAGGAGCAACTCCAGAGGGGCTAAAGCAGTAACTCTCTGGATGGTTCACATCCCCAGCAGAAACCAAATGATTTATCATCACTCTGCTCCAGTTTTACACTTGTGCAACTTCAAGGTTTAGCCAGTTGTGGCGGACACACTGAAGTGATGAATAATGAACCATTTTCCTCTCTGAACAAAAAATAACCCCTGTGAAAATATTTTATAGAGTTGCTCAGGAATCTGGGGAGTGGGGAAGATCACAATATGAACAAGGTGTTGATAAAAGTTTATTCCTGTGGCCAAATCATAGTCCAGAACCCAGTAATTTTAATTACTACGAGGAGAACTTCTCAATATGTAAAACCAAAACAAAACACCAGCTTTTTTCAAACTCATGCCAAATTCAGTAAACATTCTCTGTGTTCTGTGACATCTTAAGAAAATCACATCTCTGTGAGCTTCCACAACATAAAACAAATTTCTTTCAACCTTTTTCTACAATTAGCGTCTTTTTCAACAACCGTCTCATAAATTATTTTTTCAAGTTAAACACTTTCTTTATCTTTTATAGATAAACACAAGGCCAGAGGTACCATTTTTTAATTTAACAGACAGGTCTCTTACTTTGATGTCAAATACTCCTTGGGGGATCCATATAAGTGGAATATAAAATATTTATTTCTACGCTCCTGAATAATTAACACCTTTTAAAGAAGCGCACGAGAAATCTCATCTCTTTCTGGCATAAGACCTAGAATGAAACTCACCCTCACCAAAGAGTGGAGTTTTCGTGCCCATTTGTCCCATTTTCTTTGAATCTGGTAATTATTACTGTGTTAATTCTAAATGTACAGGATGAAATACCAATACAACACTGTCAGATTTTAATTCACCTCAGTACTTTGAATCATTAAAATAATTTTGAGAAGAGCCTTTCCTTTTATCTCTAAGTAAAATCTGCTATTTAGGATTCATTATGACATTGACTCTGTTGCTGATCATTTTTGAATACTGACCATTTTCCTTCAGTTTTACACCCAGTCCACTTACAACAGCTGATATGCAGAAAACCATCTGAGGAAAATACAAGCATGCAATTAGCTTTCAAATTGCTGGTTGTATGTTCAAGCTTGAGTGATGCAACAGCTACATGACAATTGTTATGAATGGTTTGACAGATGAATAAAGTAAGGAATTATTTTAAGTGTTATTAAGCAATCAAGGGAGTGTGTCAGCAACATTCTGTGTTAACAAGGCTCATATTGATCTAATTTTGCACCTCCTGCAGCTTCTAATGAGGACATTTTTATTTATGCTCGAGGAGACTGAAAGGTCTTATTAGTTAAATAATTTTAAGAGAGACCTGATTTGTGCAACTCCTGTCTCTAATTCTCTAAGTTTTTGGACTGATGCATGAGTATGTGCTATATGCCCTGCCACAGATGGCAGAACTCATCAAAAAGGGGTCCTGATTAATGCCACAGGAATTCTGTTGACAGAAACAGATGAGTCCCCTCATCCATGGAAGTGCATTTGCTCAGCCCATATGTATTAGTCACAGTGTATAAATTCATGAATATTTATCCACTCTGACCAGATCTGGGGATGCTCTAAACATCATCAGAAATTCATTGTCATGGACATCCAGGGCATGATTTACTGCTCTTGGGGAGACATAGATACATGGTAAATAGGAAAACAAATGCACCACCAGTGCCTCTCACCACATTTCCCCCTCCTGTGTCTGCTCAGAGACGTGTCCAGCGTAACCTCTCACCCTTTTCTGTGCTCTAGACCTTTCCCTGCTCCTTCTCCAAGCCATTCTGAGGCAGGAGCTGGATTAAAATAAATTCACTACAAGCCCTTTTCCCCTTTTTCCTCTGTTTTTGCACTAGAATTCAACCATTCTGGAACAGAAAATGTCCTAATACCTGTATCCTTTTCAGTTTCAAGAGCATCCTTATGCATCACACACAAGAGGTCTGGAAGGACACCCAAATCTGATAAAATATTTCTCACTGGCTGGAGGTAGGTCTTCACAATCAACAGTAACCACTGCAATTAAGCAGGTGAAGAAAAACAGACAATCTAGACACAGCCACCACTGCTTGAGGAGTAAAGTCACTACAGGAAAAATAAGTCCCATGCATTTAATTATGTGGATTTTAAGCAGAGGATTAAGCACTTATTTTAGCATAAAGAAATTGGAAAGTCTTGCTAAATCTAAATGGTAGCTCTTTAGCCCTGCTTTGCTGAGGTGGGACATTTCTGGGAGGAAAAAAAAAGGGTGAGAAGTTAAGTAAAGAAAAAGGGATGAATAGAAATAAAAATAGAAAGATTAACAGCTTCATGCAGTGCGTCTGAGTTCTGAAAAGCACACTGAACAGAGCAACCACGTGAGTAGAGCAAGCAGCACTTGCAAGAGTTTGTGGAATCATCTCCCAGATCATGAGTTTCAGTGCATTTCTGTGTACAGGCTTTTCTCCAGCCTGTTTCCTGGGGTCCATCATGATTTAAGGGATTCCTGGCCTTCACAGACAGTTGTGCCATACAGAATACTCCAATTCAATGCAGTAAAAAAAACTTACTTTGTGTTCAGTCCAAAGAACAACAGAAACAGATACTTGAGGCAGCTTTGTGTCATTACTACAGACAAGCTTTCCTCTTATTCTGGCCCATGCTATCTCTGACATCAGGGCTGAGGTGGCAAGCAGGCTGCTTGCGCTTTCCATCAGCCTAACCTCAATCTCCTGCCAACACATCATCAAAATCTCAGGCACCTACGTTACCTGCTCCTTCCTGTTACAAAAAATGTGAAAATAATTCTGCCTGAGAAGCTGCTTTGGGAAATTGAGGTTTAATGGCACCATCAAGAAGTGTTCACACAGAAAGTGCAGGTTTGCTCCTGTACCCTGATCACAGGGATGTACGTGGAATTTCAAATATTGCCTTCTTTGTTGTTTTTAATACCATCTCCTTTTCTCAGCTTCCCACCCTTTCCCCTCAAAGGCTGAAAATGTTGGAGCATGGTCTACTTCAAAAGCCAGCAACTGTTCCAGCACTGCTGGTTACCTCAACCACACACAATCTTCCCTCCTTCTTAGTGTAATTTACCTCTGAGGAGAAATTCTTTGGCCTCCCACATTAGAACACCCCATCGAGGTTCTCAGGATTTAACAAAACTAATGCATAGTGTGATAAATTAAACCATTCCAACCCACAACCTACCTAAGAGGGGCTTAAAATAAAAAGCTCAGGCCAAACGGCACTCCATTTAAAACCTTTGTTGAAAAGGCAAAGGAAAAGCATCAAAAAGTTTACCAGAAAGGTAATGGAGGAAGAAGGTATAATTTCCATTTTTTTAAGCTCTTCTCTTGTAGTCTCACAGCCTGAAATATGAAATAAATTTTCTTGAACTGTTTCACTGAAATACATTATAGATGAATCATTGGAGACACATATCTCACCAGATTTGTCACAGCAATAAAACCCTGACCTAAGGAACATGCCCTGAGACAAGAGAGAGGAGAGTCCTGTCAGTCTGACTGACTAATAACTCCTCCATCAGCAGTCAATTATTGGGCTATTACCAGTGACAAAAACCGGTGAGATGCGCTACAAACTGGAGAGCTGGCAGACTTTCCCCAGGAGAGATGGCAACCTCTGAGGTCAGCAGACAATGCTCATTTTTCTCCTGCCCTGGGCCTTTCCCACCTTTCCCAGGGGAGCTGAGAGAAATGGTGATCATGGATCCCAATTCCTTCCACTTCCCATGGAAATAAATCACCCCTTCCCACGGGGATGGTGGAAGCCTAATTATCTGCTGCTCAGTTAAAAAAAGACACTGCACAGGTACCACCAAGAGAAAAACAGCTGCACTTTGTTGCATTTACTTCTGCCTCGTTCCTTTGAGCTGAATGAAGCATTGCTCTAGATATTCTGCAACCACTTTTTTCCCACAACGATTCATGTCTTGTACAGTTTTTGCAGTATTGTCACCAAAGGTTTTATCTTTTTTTTTTTTCTTGGCTCTGACAGCCCCCCATTGTTGCCCAGGTCACACCACACAGCTCTCCTTCCCACCCCGGCCTGGAACAGTCACAGGTGAGTGTTCAGAGGACGAGGGTCAATTATCAAAGCTCCCCTCAGGCCACAGAAAGGTTCTGTAATATTGTCAGTGTTTGCTCAGGTGGGGCAGAACTGTCTGGTGTGACTGATGTCACACTGCTGCTGCCAGTGTCACAGCAAAGGAGGGGAGAAAGGAGCAAAAATAGATGGAAAAGGAGGGAAGGGGAAGGGGAAGGGAGAGAGGGAGAGAGAGAGGGAGAGAGGGAGAGAGAGAAAGAGAGAAAGAGAGAAAGAAAGAGAGAAAGAGAGAAAGAGAGAAAGAGAGAAAGAAAGAAAGAAAGAAAGAAAGAAAGAAAGAAAGAAAGAAAGA
>NW_024581719.1:0-61516 GCF_017639235.1 Corvus kubaryi
CCAAGGGCTGGAGGGACAGGACACAGGGAATGGC
Organism: Corvus kubaryi; assembly: GCF_017639235.1. Classification (NCBI taxonomy): domain Eukaryota; kingdom Metazoa; phylum Chordata; class Aves; order Passeriformes; family Corvidae; genus Corvus; species Corvus kubaryi. Next base: position 35 of record NW_024581719.1, read on the forward strand.
TTCCCAGTGCCAGAGGGCAGGGCTGGATGGGAGATTGGGCAGGAATTGTTCCCTGGGAGGGTGGGCAGGCCCTGGCACAGGGTGCCCAGAGCAGCTGTGGCTGCCCCTGGATCCCTGGCAGTGTCCAAGGCCAGGCTGGACACTGGGGCTGGGAGCAGCCTGGGACAGTGGGAGGTGTCCCTGCCCATGGCTGGATGGGCTTTAAGTCCCTTCCAACCCAAACCATTGCAGGATTCCACGATTATCACTTTTCAAATAGAAGCATTTGGAGATTGATGGAGCTCTGTGTCTGGTGAGAACTACATTAAATAATAAAATTTATGGAGATTCCCATGGCATGTCCTGAGAAAGAAGTCAAAAAGGCTGCCATGAGAAGCGTGAGGGAAATAGTTCAGATCCCAATGATCACATCCTTTAGTAATCCCGTTTCTGCAGGCTTTGGGTGCTGAAACATCAGCACACTGTACCTGCAATTTCTGTCCTCTTCCCTTTTATGCTCCGTTATTATAATTAGCCTCACACACGCCACTTTACGGTCAAGAATTACATTCATGACACTTATGTAGGATGTCAATGCAACAGTAAAAGAGTTTAATGTGCAGTGCTCACAGAAATGTTCCTGCTGCCTTTTTAACGTGTATCATTTTCCACCGAGTTACCACGGAACTGCAAAGCAAATGGTTTTATTACATAAAGTGCCGTAGCACTTCCAATTGCTAAAGAGTCATTTTAAAGTTGAAAACGTTAGAGGTGGGGGGACGTTAGAAATGAACATTTCAGTGTTCTCTTTACAAACCTGCCGAGGAAAATAAGTTCAGCAATCATAAACTTCCACTTTCTTTTTATCGTCGTTAGAAATTTCTCTGCCTACATCCCAGTCAACAGCAATTCAGTCGTGATTCATGGGTTTAAAGCCTGAATTATGACAAAAGGAGTCATAAATTGCAGGAATTATTTTTCTCTAAAGATGATGGAGTATCTACTCTGACCAGAAGACTTTTAATCCATTATATTTCTTAAATAAATATGCCCAGGCAACTAATCACTTGCTATTAGCACTCTCCTATGATCACTTCTACTAACATAACAGTGTATCACTTAAATAAACTGGCAATGTGAACAGGGTAGATTTATGGGCTTTAATTTCTCAGCTCACACTTGTCTCTCTTGCATTTAAAACAAATACCAGAATGTAGATGTTGGCCGATGTTTGTAGAATCCATTTGTTCCATGTTTTGAAAGCAACTATAGTATTCATCAGCCAGTTTGGGATTGAATTATTTTAAAAAAAACCAAAATAAGAAACTCCAAGCAAACCCAGCTAACTAACAAGGCAATAAAAATGCAGCTGGATAACATGGTAGCATTGGAAATAATTTTTTTTTTTAGTTTTCATGATGGCATATTTTTTCTCCAGTGGAAAAGGCATGGGTGGTGCCAGTGAAAGTTCTATAGCTTTGCTCAGTTAAAGAGAGTCCAATAAGTGTGAAAAGAGGTGTCCCAAAGGGGTTCCTGCTAAGCCAAACTGGCAGATGTCCACTAGACAGGAGTACCAAAATTCCAGTGTTTTGCCACCAAAAAGGTGCCCAAGCAGGTCACATTTTACCTGGTGCAACAAGCGTGGCATATCCATCAGTTGGTGTTAGTCAATGCAAATTATACTCCTGAATATTTGAAAAAAAAACCAAAAACAACACAAAAAAAAAACTTATTTCAAGTATAAAAACAAGAAATAAAAATTTGAAAATTTTAATTTCAAATGAAATTTTTTAAAATGAAAATGAAAAAACTTGCTAACACTGGTGGCAAAAGATGTAACTTTTAAGGCACCTCTTCCTCAGAGGTGATCTCACCTCTGCAGCAGTTTCTGTGCTTCACATTTCCTAAATACATTCAGAAGTCCCCAAGGGCAGGAGAGTCAGGGTGCCTGAGGAGGATGGGGAAAAGTCAATTTCTCACTGCTCCGTTTGGGTAAATCCCAGCACCACCACTGGCACTTCCCACCTGCCACCAGAGCTGAAGAGAGAACAGACCCTTGGGTTTTAACTGATGGTTTGAAACAAATAAAATAAAGGACAAATAATAAAAAATAAGAAGACCTTCATTTCAGGCTGATCCAGATCTGGCGTTTCCAGTGAACTCAAAAATTACTTTCGGATTAAGCAATATGTTCTCATTCCTAAAAAATGACTTTGCTTTGGATTTAGACTGTTAATTTAAAGGAAATGTGGAACAAAAATCTAGCCTAAATGGAAATCCCCAAAATAATCTGAAGTAATGCTTGGATTTCCGTTTTCTTCCTGCTTCCAGCTTTTCCTGGACTTTCTGGGAAGTTTTTTTTGTAGGACAACTGACTTGGCAAAAATTACATTTTCATTTCTAAAATGTTACGATGTCACCACACCTCTGTGTTTCACCGAAAAATTTTAGCCAGTTCTAACCAGCTAATTCATGGGCAGCTGTAGTAAGCACAGCTCATAAAGGGGTTATTTCCCATTAATAACTAGTCCAGCAGTTGAACGGGGAAATGAAAACAATTTCCATGTTTGATTGTAGGGCAGCATCTTCCCCAGTGCCCAAGAGATCCGTCATTTATCAGCCCGTTATCAGAAATAAGAATTGCAGCTGGGTTTGAATTCAGGTACCTGCTGCTGAGAAGGTGTTTGGGGAGGACCAAATTTTAAAAAACCCACTATTTTTATTAGGTGGAAAGGTACAGATCACCTCTATTTCATCGGTGATTTAAATTTCCATGTATTAACTGCAGGCATCACTACATTAATTTCTGTTCTCTGCAAGTGAAAAGAGAATTTACTAAAATGGCAACCATTTACACCCCCTCCCATACAATTGTTTCAAGTAGATATCAAACCTGATGAAAATCAAGCAAAAAAACCTCTAGCCCCACTCCCCCCCCTCCCCCCCCCCCCCAAAAAAAAACCTCAGTAAAATCAGGATTATTTCCATGTTCAGTTTTCTTACAGATATTTTTCAGTATTTCCAGACTACTACTATGCCACTAAGACTTTAAATTATAGAAGGCACTGAAATAGGACCTTCCCAGTCTGTGTAGGTGTGGGCTTGTTTTGTGAAGCCAGAGTTAGGATTTGTCTTTAGGAAGTCCTCGTCAGCAGCAGTCAGGGCATCTGCTCTGGGCTCATTTGAGAGAGTAAAGTCGTTCACCCAGTAATACTGAAACGTGTGGTGATTCAGCCTAGAAATCCAGGCCTTTCCCCATCCCACATATCCCCCTCACATCTCCCTCCAAAAGTAATTCATATTCTCGGTGCTGCAGGAAGTATTTTCGCAGAATCTAAATATTCGCTTTTATTTAGCTTGCCAGCATTTTATGGAAAGCTACATGTTTTCAGGTCAGTGGTCAATGGAATTCTTTCAACAGCTGCCTCCTCCTGTTTATCTCTATCTGTCAGTAAAGTAAACTCTCTTCTGGTTGTTTGGGAGTGCAAGGATTCCGCAGCGCAGTGTCTCGGCGCTGTGCCGTGCGAGGCAGCCCTCAGCTGGATGGGCTGCCCTCAGCTCAACAGGAAGGTGTCCCTGACCATGGCAAGGGGCTGGACCAGGTGACCTTCAAGGACCTTCCCCATCACCCTGTGAGTCTGTGATAATTTAAAATTAATTGTGCTTTTTTGCTCGGATCTACTGAGATCGACACCTCTGAATGGTGCTCCGGTTAATTTAACACATCCTTTGATTCAGTCTCTTTGTGTCTGGCTTTCCTGCCACCCTCCTGAACTCTGGTCCACCAGCACACAGAGGAGAGTTCCCCAGGAACCATCTCCATCACTTCCTACCCCCTAGGGCAGGCGCACTCACTGGATTTCACCCCAGCCTAAATTGCTCCTCACCCCTTTAGTGATCAGGGATTTTGTCTTACAGTGCTTGCACATCCCTCAGGTCTCTTCCTAAAACCTCTCCCCTCTGACTGAAATACTGTACTCCACCAAAAGACACCATTGAAGCAGAGTCCTAATACTCTGGGAGGGAAACAAGCAGCCTACAGCATTTCTGTGCTCCAGTCAGCCTTGCCTTTCCCACTCCATGAGAACAGCATCTCCGAAAGGCTGGATTCCTTCTTTTATTTGGCCATATGTTCTCACTGTAACTATGTTCTTTTCATAACAACCTACACTAACCATACATTATTAACCCCAGGAGACACAAACTTCATTTTAGACTTTTCTTATAAGCACTGTGCAAACCTAGGGTATAATATAACGTCTTTTTTTCCCCCCTTCTGCTTACATTTTAAGTATAAGGAGATGGTAAGTCAGTTCTAAAAAACAAACAAGCAAAAAAAAAAAAAAAGAAATAAAAACTCATCCAGTGTGGAGCATCCAAATCTGAATTATTTTCTGGTAGGAAAGAGTGTGCAGGTGGTAAAACATCTGTTCTCTCTCTGGGCTTTAGGTATCCAGCACTGGCTTTGCTTTGCAACTCCTCTCCCATATGTGTCCCTTACAGAAGGTTTAACACTCGCTTTTTGGACTCTCTACAACATTTCTAAAATCAAAACAGCAGAAATGCTTAAACAGTAAATGACAATATTATTTCCCAGAGTCTCTGCAATGAAAACTTCCTCAAGGTTAGCGCTTTGGGTTGCATCAGGTTCTGTGACTTGTCTGACAGAAAAACCAATGCCCTGGTTAGGTGTAACTTACCCACTGGCTGACAGACCCAGCACAGTCCTAAAGAACAAACAGAAATTCTTCTGGGCCTTGCTCCTGCACTTTGGGGAAAAAGCTTTACATCAAGAGATCTCAGAAACCCTGTGATGTCTTATAGGCCTCAAGCTGAGGCCTGTCAGGATATAATTAACAGATGTAGACAGCCCCTATCTCGGCATGACTAAGCTAGTCTTACACCGGATAAACTGGAATTATATTCATTTTCATTTCACAATATGCTCATAATTTTAATGAACTCGTGTGAGATATGAACAGGAGAGCAAGGCACCGTGACCAATCCTCCTCCCTGAGCTGCTGGGCCTGGCGTGTTACTGGAGGCAGCTCAGAAAGGAACTGCACTGCAAACACCTTCCCCACAGACTGGGGAACGTGGAGGGGACGGGGAGGAGGAGAGTGTCGGGAATGGGATGGCAGCAGGACCAGGGCAGTGACTGTCCCCCTGTACTGCCATTGCTCAAGCCACACCTCGACTCCTGGGGGCAGCTCTGGGCCCCTCATGACAAGAAATTGAGGAGCTGGAATGTGTCCAGGGCAGGGAATGGAGCTGGGAAGGGGCTGGAGCCCCAGGAGCGGCTGAGGGAGCTGGGAAAGGGGCTCAGCCTGGAGCAAAGGAGGCTCAGGGGGGACCGTGTGGCTCTGCACAAGTCCCTGACAGGAGGGGGCAGCCGGGGGGGTCGGGCTCTGCTGGCAGGGAACAGGGACAGGAGGAGAGGGAACGGCCTCAGGCTGGGCCAGGGCAGGCTCAGGGTGGACAGCAGCAGGAATTTCCCCATGGAAAGGGTGCTCAGGCCTTGGCAGGGGCTGCCCAGGGAGGTTTGGAGTGCCCATCCCTGGAGGTGTCCCAGGAAGGGCTGGAGGTGGCATTCAGTGCTCTGGGCTGGGGACAAGGTGGGCATCAGGCACAGCTGGGACTGAAGGATCTGAGAGGGATTTTCCAGCCTCAGGGATCTGTAATTCTGTGATCCTGTGATCCTGAGAGGGAGCAGGCAGCTACTGGGGCTGGGACCAGGCTTGTTATCATCCATCTATGATTAAATCAACAGCCATAACAAAGTCTCAAGAACATTGCACTGCAGTCCAAAAGCACTTGGCCACACAAACCAAATACAATTAATGAAATGCGTCTCTCAGGCTGAAACACAAGAAATGTTTTTCACAGCAGACAAATGATGCAAATGCGTAAAAAGGTAAGGGGAGACCAAGATGTTTTACAAGAAGACACACGGGGAGACAAGAGGCTGTAACACAAGTTAGACCTTGCCCAGCTGTAAGGTTGCAGCTCTTGGAATAAAAAACCACATTTTCCTTCTGCTGACCAACAACAAGAAATGGTGGCTAAGGATGCTCTGAACCTGCACCTGTGCCTACATCACCCTTTATGGGCTGGTACCTGTCCATGCAGCTGCTGCCCAGGTGCTGACTTGCACAGCAAAGGCTTTCCTGCTGCAGTGGTGGAAAACACACACGCATCATTTAAAAGGGGGTTCTATGATCTCCAGAAAGTGTCACGTTTAAATATCAGACTGTGGAACTTTCTGGCTCTGGCTGGAGCACGACTCACTTTGTTGTGTCAAATACCTTGTCAGAGCAGCACTTTAACCCCTGGGGGCTGAAAAGAGGATGATTTGGTGCAGGGACAGACTCAGCCCTTGACCTTGGATGGAAGGACACAAGGACCACGTTCGGTGCTGCTGTATGGCCCAGGGAGGGCTACACAGGTGACAGGAGGGGCAGGGAGGAGATGAGCACCCACCTTCCCACAGAGCCACCCAGCAGCACTGCCCAGGTCTGTCACACCACCAGCGTGCAGAGGAATCTCCAGGCTGCTCCTGCAGCTGCTTTGCTCTCCAGGCAGTGCACAGTCACCTGCCAGTGATCTGCACCCACAGGGACAGCCACTGCCAGCTCACATCAGCCCACAGCAGAGGTGAGGAGCAGCTGCTCGGGGACAGGCAGGAAGAGGGCAATAATTATGACATTTCCTCAGTGCTCTCCCAGCCCCCAGACAGTGTCAGCCACGGGAACCTCCCCGGACAGCACTTGGTGGCCTTTTTCCAGAGCACTTGACCCATTCCCTGAGGGAGCTGTGCTGGCTCTCAGCACCCACCCTGTCTGCTGGTAGCGAGCTCAGGGCTTGCATGAAGAGCTGCTCCTGCTGTTTGTTTTGGTTTGCTCAGTTTGTTTGTTAGTTCCCCTTCAGCTCTGCTCGAAGCTCCATTATCACTCCCTCAAGCACTCCCCGCTGCCTTTTGCTACCTCCCAAACTCGTTTGGTTCACACCACAGCCCTCTCACACACCCTTTGTGGATGGCAGCATCTGAGAACGCTGAAATGGGGCCCAGCGTTTCTGCCCGTGACTCTGGAAGGTCACGAAATGATCCATCAAATGTCTGAGAGAGGAGGCAGGCTTTGGTGGGACAGGGTGCAGATCTTCAGCCAGCCCCATGTGAAATTAAACTCAATTAAACTCAGAGGTGTGTTCAACTAAGAGGTGAGTTTAACCCAGAAGTTAACCCAAGTCCTGTTCTGGCACTCCTGGGTAACGTAGAGCACCCCTCAGCAGTGAGAACAGGAGAGGGAGGATCTCTTGAACTGCACTCACCTCAAGGACTGGGGCCACCAGTGGTACCACAGGCTGCAGCCTGGGCTCTTCCCTGCTATAAATAAAAACATCAACCTCCTGTTTTTCAAGGATTACCCCAATCCTCCGAAGCACAGCCAAGGGAGATCTCTTTTTGTACATCGCCCTAAACATCAGAGCCCTGCTGTCCCTAAAGTGCCTCTGTGGACTGTTTGGTTCCTAGTCAAATGGAGCCAAATAATATATAAATATTATTTATAATAATATTTACGTATTAAAATTATTATTACATTAAATGTTAAATTATTATATTAAAATATATATTAAAATAGTACATAATTACATATATAATACATATATATAAACGGAGCCAAATAACATATTAAACCTTGGCCAGTTTTAGGCACTTTAAAAGTGTCATTTTTCTTTAGAAAGCACACAGCTCACATCCTTGCTCCCCTGAAGTCTGCACAAGGTTGGGGTTGACTGCAGTGTGGTGAGGACTTGACTCCTTCATCCCCCTCCCCAGAAAAACCCTCTCAAGTAATCTCATGCCCACAATGGAAAGCAATTTATTACAAAAGTGCTACAGCACAAGTCTAGCCAAGTAAAAAAAGAAAAAACACCACTGTCAGTAGAATTTATAGAGACGTTTTCGACGGCCTCAAAGGGATTTCATTTCACCACAGTTTTCTATTCAAATTTTAATTTCAGGGCTGGGTGTGGTGACTCAGTCCCGGTGAGGGCCAGGGTGAGTGTGCCAGAGTCACAAGCAATAGGGGAACAAAGGGATCAGGCCAGCCCTGTGAGGTGTGAACATCAATTTGAGAATTTTTCCCTGAGCTGGGAAACAGAAATCACTACGAAACAGTAAAAAGCTGCCCAGAATGCGCCCGCCTCCATTTCAGCCTGATTTTTAAAATTTCCCTCAGAACCACCTATGTACTGAGGGGAAGGGAAAGGATATGAAGAGCCTATTGTGGAACCTACATATACTTTTTTGTGAAATCAGAGAGAGCTTTTTTTTTTTTTGCCTTTTTTTTTTTGGCTTGGGCATCTTCTTGTGCTGTTTAAGTTAAATTTCTCATTTGAGGGTCTTGAACTGGAGTGATGAAAGCAAACAAGGATCACCCTCACAGATCTCATTGTTTTGAGAACTTGACAGTGGTTTTTGGGCATCAAACTTTGGTCTGGGCTGCCTAATCTGAGGAGTTTGACTTGAGAGATTTCCCTCCTGCAGGAGTCCTGAGCAGGTCTGAAGGTTTCATGGTGAGGAACCCTGCTGCTCAGGAGGAGCATATGTCCGTATACACCTCTGGTTAGGCTTAAATAAGCAAATTTGCCCCCAGAAAGATGCAAAAACCTGACATGAAGGCAGCTGCACCATCCACTGAAACTGGTGACAGCGACGGGCAAGGCCCTTGCAGCAATTCCACTTGGAGAAAATTGCCACTTTGTTCCTCCACACAGAACTGAAAGCAAAATCAAGATTTAAAAAAAATTAAAAAAAAAAAAAAACAAAAACCCCACATTGCAAAACAACAGCTTATTCTGGGCTCACAGTGGCTTACGATGGAGCAGTTGCAATAAATCATCATCCAGCCTGGCCATGGCGCTCGGCTGAAGTCAAAGGGGAAGACACAACATTCCTGGGAGCTCTCATGAGGAGCCCCCATCTTTCCAAGGCCTGCATGAGCAGGAATGAGACAGGCTGCAAGAGGCCAAATGTTAGGCAGAAATTATTTCACTTCCTCCATGCCTCTGCAGCATAAAACATTTCTCGCCCTAAGTCAGCTCCGATTAATTTATTGTGGAGGTTTAGGTTAAAACGTCTCAATTGCTCTTTTGTTCCTGGGACGACGCTCTTGTTTTTTATAGATATTTATTAGTGCAGCTCGTAGACAGCTGATTTCATTTCCCATCTCTCTGGGTTTTGGCTCTGTGGTGGGAAGGATGGTGTCATGAAGCTGAAGCAGAGGCAGACACAGGGAGCAGGACCAGGGTTTTGTCTCCACCAGCCGTGCTGACACCACAAGGAGCTGCTCAGGACCAGACCCTGGGCTGCTCTTTTCCCACAGACCTGCCACTATTTTGAAATAGTTTGCCATTAATTTGAAATTAATGTGGCCAGCCAGGCAAGCCTTGAGCATGACCGGTTGAATCAAAGCTGAGCTCAGACAGGCTGAAAAAAATGGAGTGCAGGAATGCCTCCAACTCACAAGTAGAAAAGATCCACAGCAGAGTGAATTTTAACTTTTACTTTTCCTGGGTCTAGGATCACTGCAGGTTCCTGGGCAGAGGAGATGGGGATGGCCTGACCCGAGCAGAAGGCTGGTGCTGCTGGTTGCTGAGCTTCCTCCACTCCCATGTGAACAAATTCATGGTTAACAGGAGGGTAAAGGGCTCGCTCACCCTCAGTCAGAGGTGTTGGGTGATGGTTTCTGCCTGACCAGGGACTGCCAGCAGGGTACCAGCAAGGGTGAAGATCTTCTCCCCTCCACAGGACGGGAATTAACCACGTGCTCATTGTGTGGAAATGCTGCCAGAGAATATTGTCAATACTTGCCTTCCTAATATAGCAAGACTGCAAAACCTTGAGCACAGCATTTCACATTTGGCATCTTTTTAATTACTGTTTAATGTAAGAATTCGTGTGTTCTTCTGTCTCCTTATTTCTTTGCTGTATAAAAAGCTCTCCCAGTGTCTTTGTAAACTTGAGGTGAACCACTTCCCTGCTCTCCAGCCGTGGCAACAGTGGCTACCTGGTCATCACCCAACCACCCACAAGCTTCAATATTTTCCATCTAAATCCCCTCAGAATGCTCAGGGGGACAGGCAGGAGTATCCCCTGGGAGCACACCCTCCCACCTCAGGGGAGGCAGGATGAAGACACTCAGCTTTTCCTGGCTGCCAAAGCACTCAGGGTGACAGTCTCAGGCTGAACATCTCCATCCACACATTTTAACCCAGCCCAGGGAGTTCTCCACTCAGATCCTTCAGAGGCAGCAGCTCCCCATTACTTGGGACACCACGTTAGGTTGAGTTCCAGCCCACAGTGGGTTCCTGGGCTGTTCTTGCCGGGTTTGTGAATAGTCCTGTAAATGTATTTTACTGCCTTTCTCTGTTTCACATGGATATGAGTCTGGAACACAGACTATCTCCAGCCTTTTCTGCTTAGAACTCTGGCTTTTGGTTAAAATTGAGTTTTGACATCATCCTTCAACTTCCTTGGAAGCCAAAGAGGACCTCGCAACATCTCAGAAACGGCTACACGAGGAAATTGGGGTAGGTGATTAAACTGATTATACCCAGGGCTCAGCCCTGGTCTCTCAACCAATGGGAATCAGAACCACGCACTGGAAATGACATGCAGGACTTCAAAGTCAAAATTAATTAAGCAGGAAAAGAAGGACAGTGTGGTGTTACATCATTTAGTCAGAGCAACACAGGTGCTGCATGCTGTACTGATGGTTGTTAACTGGATGCTACAGTAAGAGTTGCATAAAAACAGATATTTAAATATATCTTCATGCCCTTCACAGAGTGGATGTCTACCTCTGGACACGAATCTTCCCATGAAATATTCCTCTCAGACTCTCTCAGATAAACAACAGCTCTGTGTGTGGGAGCAAGATAGTAAGGACAGCATTTTTCAGCTTCAGTGTTAAAAGTGGTTTAATGTGTTTGTTTCCTGAGCAGGAAGGGAATTCCAGCAAGGAGCCACGGGTTTGATTCCCAAAACGCTGAGGCTCACAAGATAACTTTTACAGCAACCTGGGGAAGATGATCTTCAGAGTCCTCTTCCAACCTCACCTGTCCAGTGACCCTGTGAGGCTGCAGGAATGACAGCAAAACTTTCCTTGGTTAAATATTTCTGTACAAGGCAAATAGAGCCATAAAAAACCCAAAACAGAGATTTATTTCCTTCCCAAGAAGGAACCTGAAAGTACAATGGTCATCCTTTTTATCCAGGGCTTGCACAAACATCACCGTGGATGATACTAGAATTCAGCAGAAAAACAAAAAAAGGGGAACAAAGTGATTTCCATTTCCTGTTGTCACCTCTGCCCAGTGGGACAGCGTGGAATTCAAGACCAGACAGTGTCAGGCTTACCAGATCCACAGGTTTCACTGCAGTTCCTGCATTTTATGCCAATGCCTCTGGTGCAAATGCTGAATGAGACTCATCCCCAAGGACCTCCAGAAACAATATTCCTCCAGCTCAGTTTTTCCCTTCTTAGAAGTGTTGGCCTTTGAAAACACAGAGACTTTCAATTTCCTACCAGTAGCAGATGAATACTGATGACTTTTATGATGTAAACTGATTCTGGAGTGTAATTATAACAGCAAGAAAATGGTCAGCAAAGGATGAAAATTCAGATATTGACCAATATTATATGGAAAAAAAGGTGAGATGGAGGATGACAAAACACCAAGAGGAAATTTAGGAGAAGGATTTTAGGAGAACACAGACTTTGTGAAGAATAAAATAGAGTAGGAAAACATTTAGTAGGAAAGTGGGACTAGCCCCTGCTGAGAGCATTGATGGTTGATCCTCAGTAGCATAACCAGCTCCTGGGCATTTTTCTCAATTAGGACTGCTCAAAAGAAGTTCAAACGTGTCACCTTCAGCCTCCAAGCAGCCTGGACATGCTTTTATTGCCTTGTTTTCCTCGCACTTTGACTTCACTGTTGCCATATTTTATTTTTCCCAGAAAAACAGGAAAAAAAAAGAATAGAAACTTTGCCTTAAACATTTATCAGCACCTGAATCCCCATGTGTAAAGACTTTTTCTTTCCTCAAGCACCTCCAGGCTGATGGATCAAACTGCAGAAGCTGTCAGAGCCAGCTACACTACACCAAATATTTCCAGAGAATCACATTTATACACACAGTCATTTATATATCACAGGTACAAAGAGAGGAAGAATCCAACACACACAGACACACACATGAGTGTCTGCTTCGGGGAATAATAGTGAGAAGGTAGTTAAAACAGTGATACAGGTTGTCAAAACATTATCTCAAAATCAAACTAACATTATCATCCCAAAGGCAATGCTTTATGCAGCACTTTCTCAAGAACTGAGGGTTTGTGGGGTTTTTTTGGTCCAGAACTTTCTTTTTTCTCTCTTGAAAATAAATATTTTTGAGCTGTGCTTTTCGAAGTTTGCTGGATAAAGTCAGACCTCAAATAACAAACTGTTTTGCATGAAAGCATACATTCTGTTTAAGTAGTTACATTAAGGGTATAAAACTCTGGATGAGAGTTGGATGAAAACATGGTTTTTCCTTTGTTAAAACAACTGCATGTTTTATCTTCCCCAAAAACCACAGTTTAAAGTAGTGGGAAAAAAAATTACCTGGGAAATCATTTCTAGATCAATACCAAGGAGAAGTGCTAACAAAGAATCTTTGAAATTTGAGCTGTGATTCCTAATTTTGGTTAATTTCCTGCCTTGAAAAACCCATTTCTGGGCATTTTCCTCTATTTTGTCTCCTATCATTTTGGGTAGGAGAGTAGCAATTGAATGACGTGACATCTCACCGGCAGTTTCACTGGCACACCTGGAAAACGTGGTCTAACAAACACTGAGCTAGAGAACCCTGCTCACAAAACAAGTCTAAGTTTGTTAGATCTGCTAAAGAAGAGGGGTGAATGGAGTGAGGATTAAACCCAGAACCGCTCATGGAGGGATGGCAAAGACCTGGGCTTTTCTCAGAGACAGCCAAGCAACATCTTAATTCGGTAGGTCTCCAAAAAATATATTATGAGGCATTACCACTGAGTTCCCTTCCCAAAGATCACAGGGTAATTTGAAATAGATTTCACCTGGCTTGGCCAACTGGACCACTGGGAGGAAAGAGTTTAAAGACAAGGCAGATATCCCCACTTCTCTCACAAACAAATGCACTTCCTGAGGAAGTTTCACTGATTTCCTGCAGTTTCTGCAATACTACCTCTGCTCTCACACGATGAAAGACTCACACAGATCTGACCTGATTTTGAGGCTGGTGGGTTTTTCCCCTTCGAACTTGACTGGAAAATAGAAACTTATCAGAAAAACAGCCATTTCTCAAATCTTCAGGAAGGAGGATTTCACCACGACTTCCCACACGGCTGAGGACACTGACACATTGTCAGGGGAGAAGAGGTGTCTGTGTGTGCCTCAGCTGGGTGGGAGCTGGCTCTGCACCACGGCCTCCCTCTGTCCCCAGACAGCACCAAGGTGTGTGTGTCCCCCAGCACGTAATTCTCTGCTCAGCTCCTGGCCCGACTCTACAAACCTCAAAAAACCAAACAAACAAACAAACAAACAAAAAAAGCCAACCCAAATAAAACCAAAAAAAAAAAAAAGGAGAGAAAAGAATAAACACTCTGACAGACTTTACCACACATGCCAACGGCGTGTAACATTTCCTATTTGCACAACAACATTTTGCTATTGGAAACCCAACAGCTTCCTGAGAGCGGGGAGTTCTGTGGGATGTTCAGCTCCAATTACCTCCATTTTCTGCTGCAGGCACAATTAAGCCAAGCTCTGGCACTCCGGGTGAAGTCATGGAACATTTTCACTTTAAAACTGAAACCATATACAAGCTTTTGCTGAAAGCATTGTCAGATCAGCACTGGAAGATTTTAAATCAGGCCGTGCCTATGAATGGGTGCATGAATGGCTCTTTTGTGGCCCTGTCACTTCTCAGGCACAAAGCCTTTTTAGCAAGCAAAATATTTTGGCCATTCTTATTTTTGCTGTGTGATTTATAACACTGTCCCAAAGCCCTTTGTGAATTTAAAATGCTGTGACCCTGTTTTTTCAGAGAGGAATGCTTAAATATAATATTCCCAGATCCTCGTGTTCTTGTGTGAAGCCTGCAAATACTGACAGGGATGCTTTTAACTGAATATAGGATGGAATTCTGGCAGAATCAGAGCCATTTCAGAAATACCAAGTATTTTAGCAAACAGCTTTGCAACCCATGGAGCACACAAGATTTGAAAGACCGACTTCAGTGGGATTCCTTCTGCAGAGAGAACCGGGTCCTTCTGTCTTAAACAAGAACTGATTCAGGCTCTGAGAACTGCAAAGCAGGAACCTGAGGTCAAAGTTCAGCTCTTCATTTTGACCACTGAAGGTAAGTGCATGTGAACTTTGTCCTTGGTGAAGCCTTAAATCTAAATGAATGCAAGAGTTTGGGGCAAGACAAGCTCAGGCATTAACACACTTTGGTAACTCCTGCCTTTACTCATAATGTCTAACAAATAAAGACAAATTTGATGTATTTTTAGAATTAACTTTATTTTTTTTTTTTTTAGAAATCTCCTTAAAGGAAAAAGCTGAAGTATCAAAAATGACAATTTTAAACGCTGTGGGTTTCTACAGAAAGTTAAAATAGAGTCAATGTCAACTTTAGTAGCACTTTACTCCCAAAAGCAAGAATACCTTATAATGCATAGTGCCGCAGAGAACCTTCAAGTAAAAGACATTTCTTTGTACGCTTTGACTCAGAAGAGACCATTCTAAACTCACACCTGCACCTCAAACAAAGCTGGAGATGATTTATCCAGACCATGCCTTGGCTGGGCTGGGAAAGGTTAAGCACAGTGGTAGTTTAGAATCTCTTTATGCCTGCTATGTGGGAAAGGATTGGTCCTGAACACAATCAGGGGCTGTGAGGATGCAAAAACACATCAACAGTGCTCTCCCTTCCCACATGCAGGTGATAGAAGGTCCACAGAGAGGCTAAACTCAACTTTTAGACCACCACAGACCAGGCGCAGGGGTCTGCAAACTCACAGTGCAGAGTGGGAGAAGCACAGCGCAGGAGGGTCTGGAGCCTCAGAGCAAAGATTCTGGCTTTACTCTACGAAAAAAAGCCTTTCAGTTTATAGCCTATCCCTGCTGGAAGTGCCAGTGTCCCCGTTCCCCAGCCCACGTGTGGCTACATGTCCTCAAAGAGGTCCTCTGGCTCACAGGAGTTTTCCAGCGTCTCCAGATCCCAATCCGGGCAGTGCTGCCCCGGCGTCGTCTGCGAGGCCAGGCCAGGCCTGGAAACAAAAAGCAAAGGGATGTCAGACAGATTTGGAAACAGATACAAGTAATCCCAACATAATTTGGTTTTGTTCAGGTTACATCTAAGAGGAAAGTGGTTTTTGTGAGACCTAATCACTCACTGAGGAGGCAGTGGCAAAGCAAACAGATGAAATTCAGTTTACAAATGTCACAGCTTTGAATTTTTTTAGTTAGAATTTTTTTGAACACCTTGAGAATGACCATTTCACCCACAATTTCCACACAGAGAGCTAGAAGAGCAGCACAGATGCAGAAATCATGCTAAGAGACCAATGTTCCCTATTTCTGCTCTCTCTCCGAGACACAATTCCAGTAAAGACAGCTCTGCCCTTGTCCCACTTCAAATTTCTCAGGCCCTTGGAGGCTCAGAGTTCTGAACATTCTGTGTTTCCTGGATCTGGGGGATGAGTTTCATTTCATCCTCCTTGTGCTCATGGGCAGTCAGCAAAAGCCCAGTAAATGCTGACTCTTGGATGCTGCCACTTCCCAAGAGCTCTCCAGTATTCAGAAGGTTTTCCTCACCACTCTATCTTCCACTCCAGTTCTGCAAACCCCTCTAAATTCAATGTATTGCTATATTCACATCATGATTACTTTCTCTGAAATTGTAACAAGCTTTCCCTGAGAACTCTTCCTAAACGTTCTTCTTCAAGCCAGAATACCTTGTGCCCAAGCACTTGTGATATTCCTTTTGCAGTGACATCTTTATATTCCTTTTGGCATGCAGTGACACCTAAACAGGTATTTGCCTCACCAAAAGTCACTGGGATTAACTGTGAAACAGACCTGCAAGAATTGGACCCTTCACCAATGACCTCAGAGCATCCCACGCTGCTCTGGTGGCTAGAAATCAACTTATTTAAAAATAAAATACAGGCACCAAGCCCCAGCAGAGTTAGCAAGTTCAATCACTGAAGGTGTGCAGTTCCTTTACCTTTGTGGGTCTTATCTCCAGTGAGAACAACATGTGTGAACCACACAGTGTGGAGCCACACTCTGATCATTTAAATTAATTCTGAAAGGTCTCATTAGCAAATAAATTAGGCTGTGGAGGCCTTTGGAGGATATCTCAGGTATGGACTTTTTTTTTTTTTTTTTGAGCATGTGCTCATTTATTATTCAGGCATATAAGAATTAAAAGACTTCTGAGACCCCCACATTTGTTGGCTGTGAGGTTTCAGCTATTCCAGTATTTTCCAATTTGGACAAAGAAGCCTGGCAGGGCTTAGGCAACGTCAACAACCATTCCATCCCCACTGGCTAGAATAACAGTTTTCAACACCATCCATGAGATCACATCTTTAAGCCAAGCCACTGTTGAGTTGTCACATTGCACAGTGAGAACTATTGAGCTTCTGTGTCCTTGTAGCAACATGGTCCTCATTTAATCTCCAAAAGCTGCAGCACTGTGCCTCTGAATGCACCCAACCCCACTTGCAGAGCGGAGGCATCAGGCTCTTCACTCAGAGCTCATCAGCAACTTAGTCTTGGTGTTAAGACTTGGTGATTCCCATTTGCCTGGCAATTACTCACTGAATGCCAACAGCCTGCTCTGTGCTGGGGAATTATTTTGGATCTGGGATTCTCAGAGAAGCTGTGTTTCCATATCCCGATGCATAACTGAGTTAATTTCTTTAAATTGCAGCGAGTTGTACAGCCCTCTCTTGCCAAAAAGCCTTGTAAGTAAGGCATTCTTCCTAAAAGTTTATTCTTCTGTTGGATCTCTTTTTGAAGTCCTGCCTTTTGGTAAACTTAAACTCCATTAACACATCTGGAGAACTGCTGACTATAAGAGATCATTTCATATTTCCTGACATTTAGTTCATAAATTAAGACAGAAGACCAGACCCACAGCTGGTGTGAATCACTGGAGCACTAATAATGTCAGTGGAGCTCTGCTGACTTACACCAGCTGAGATTCTGGCCCCAGATCTGGAAGAAAGTGGTTACATGACTTGATATTTCTTTCCAGAGCTGAGCAGGAGCCGTGAGGAGCAGAAGACACGCAAGGCTTTCGTTACTCAAGAGCACAGGAACTCAGATCCATCAGGGTGATGGCTCTGCACAAGCTGTACAAAAAAACCCTTTCTTTTCTGGAAAGATGAAGTGTCCTTGCACTTTGCCATGCCTCTAGAGCACAGTGTGGTTATGACCCTACCCAAGCTTTTGTCCTGGAGCAACTCTCATGGGATTTGGAAAGAGAAAAACCCTTGCAAACCAATGTAATGGAAAGGTTTCCCAAGAAACTTGAGTAATCCAGGACTGTGCCCTTGAACCACTACATTATTTTCCACATTTTTTAATAATTAACATAATTAGTTCCAACCATAAGCTGGTGTTTACCAACGGAGGGGATCTCAGCTCTCACCATCTGAATTTCTCTGTGTCTATGTCTTTCCCCAGCTTGGCTTAACAGTTCCCTGCTTCATTTTGACATGAATATCAATGAAGGCTTAATACCATGAGTAGATAACAACAAAGGATAAAACCTGACACACACTTTCTTCACTATCATAAAAATAGGTGGCAGCAGCAGCTCGTAGACAGAGAATTTACTACAGCATTAACATAGGAACCTCAAATTTTTGAGGCCCCTCAAACCCTGACTAAAACTCATGGCTACAGCTAAAAAATCTTGGCCTTGAATAAGCAATGCCCTGTGGTGCTCCCACTGGGAGAAGTCCTGACTGCCCATGGCTACTGGGCAAAAAGAGGGAAGTTAACCATAAAAAGAAAAAGGAATGGTGTCATGGAGGAGGGGGAAGAGCCTTTCACATGAAGTGATGCAGTGAGACCACCCCGTGCAGACAGAGCTCTTTAAAATGGGAGTATTAAAAATGTGGGTAGGCTAAATGGAAGCTACATGTGATTAAAAATGGGATGGTGCTCCCCCTTAGAGATACGCTAGAGTGACTACGAGGTAAATTATAAAGGCATTTTTCTTTTTAATTCCATGTAGAATGGAAAAAGAAAACAAAATGTTTTACATTTTGGCAGTACTGGAAGTATTCAGCTTCCAGATATAGTTTTTGCTGGCATTTATTCCTAGAAATGATATGAAAGCATGCCCATATACTTCTAAATGATCCTGCAAAATGTAAATGTAAGTCTTGAAGAACTTGCTGGATGCAATCAGCTTCTTGAAATTAAGAGCTGAGGGACTTTCCCTAAGTTAATGAAGAAACTGAGATTTTTTTTCTGGTGATTTCAGTCATCTGAAGAGAGCAGTGGTGTCAGAGCTCATCAGAGCCCAATCCACACCTGGCTCCAAGACAAATTCATAGAAACTAGAGAAAAATACTCAGGAAATAGCTGAATAGGATGATTCCTGAGACATCCATGCGTGGCATTTCCCTAAGCTCAGTGCGTTGAGCAAGCCTAGTCTTGGTTGAGGTCACCAGACAGACAAATGACAACAAGAACAATAATAATAATAATAATAATAATAATAATAATAATAATCTTGTTCAATTACACAGTTAATGAAGAATATTTTCAATGCAGCAACCACAAAGGTAATGTTCAACCAGGGAATCAAATGTTCCTTAAAAAGCTTCTGCCTCTGGCTGGAGGCCAACCTGCAACTGCACCTGCATCCATCACGACCTCTGCACAGTAGGGTAAGCCTGGAATTCCCTCAAGAAAACACAACTTAAGGCAAAACTTCAAAACCTAGGATGATTTTAAATACTATCTTCAGCTCCTGTGAGTGACATTCTTCATTCTCTAGGACTAGGAACCATCAAACATGGGAGGATTTTTTTTTATACTTGTGCAAGTTGTGTGGGTCTTTTTTAGTTTACGCATCTTTGGAATCCTCCAGAGGGAGGAAAGTGACCTTGGAATCCCTCAAATATCACAGAAATTGACACACTGACTGCAGCAAGAGCAAGCCCACAAACAAATCTGCCCTGTTGAGAAGGTAACTCATATACATCTCTGAATGGCATCACTTTTAACATCTGATCTAATTTCCAGTAACTGGTCTAGCTCAGACCTCAACACTTCTATTCATCCACTGCATTTATTTAGTCCTACGAAACAGAAACTTTTTTAGGGACTTGTATCCTTTGAGTTGCAAATTCCCAATTAACTTCAGCTGGCATTGGTGCAGGTCCTTATGTACAGGGAATATTCTGGTTTAGCAATATAAATACAGCCTTGGATCTTTCCATCCGATCAAACATGCTTACAGATGCTTACTAACAAAGATCTACTTAAGAAATGTAATAATAGATGTCACTTACAAGGAAAAAGACTAAACCATGTTTGTTTTAGACAAGTGGCACACATTTCTGTGGCTCATTTCCACTTAAAGTCCTTCCTGCTTAAATAAACTAGACCACATGCACTCCAAGGAACACACCAGCACCACTGCCTTCACTGGGGGAAAAACACAAATCTATTAATCACAGCTACAAAAGTAGAGAGTAAAGGAAAAACTTGGGTTTGTTTAGGAATTTTTTCAAGGCCTTTCATAAATCCAGCACATTGCAAATCTATTGGCAAATGCTGGGAGATATTTCTCATAGTCATTAAGCTCTATTTATCACATATACATTTATATAACACCAGCCCTGGGTAAACTGTGTCATAATCCTGCTCCAGGCTGTCAGATCCTGGGGCTGCCTGGTCTCCCTAACCCTTTCCTACCCCTCAGGGTGATCACAGGCAGTGCCTGGAGACCTCAGAAGGCAAAACAAAAACCCCTGGATCGACTTCCTGAGTAGGGAATGAGTGTCCTTGTGCTCCTCTGCGTCCCTGAAGGCAGAAGGGGTCGAGGTGTCTGCTGCAGCACTGGGGTGTGGAAGGATGGGGTTTTCCACCCTAAAATCAGGTGACTGCACACAGCAGCTACAACTGAAGGCCAGGCTGAAACGAATAACAAAAGTAAGAGTATTTAACTGGAGGAAAACACGAATTAGTTCAAAGTAAGTCTGTGCTTGCAGAGCCTCCTGAACCACGGGCTCAGCCCCCAGCTCTCTGGGGCCCACCCTCTGCACTGACTGCTGACAAATGGAACCCCCCACTCCACAAATTAATAACATTTAAATTATTCTGAAAGAAAAAATGGACTAGTTCAGCATCTGGATGATGAAAATTTCGCTCTTAATACCAGACTGGGGTACTCTGATTTAGGAGAATCCATGGACTCAACACAAAAAAAAGAGCTTTTAAAAACTCCTACGACTGAATTAAGCACATTCTTTCTCCCTGCTGAACAATTTGTACACATACACCTGGGCACCATCAGGAGCCCATTACTGCCCAGATCACCTATTATCCACAGATCTGCTCAGCAGGTTTTGGATCGTTCACTTTAATCAGCTTATTGCAGAAAACCACTTTAGATCAGTAGAGCATGTGGGTATCACTCATGTAGGTGTTTTCTGATGACAAAATGCACTTAGAGAAATAGAGCGGCGGCAGTTCTTAATAAATCTGGGAGCAGTGGCTTGGATAAACAGGGAGCAGGATTCAATTTACAAGCTAAGGTAGAGCAGATGAAGTATAGCAAGCTTTTCCCCCTGTCTAATAGGTTTCTATTGAATATAAAATTGTTTTCAGAACTGAGAACTGTGCTTTCCTCTCTGCTGCCTCTTAACTCCCATTCAACCTCTCCCTGTGTTCCTCCCCAGCCACAGATCTGAATTCATTCATACTTTTCTGAAATGAGATCAAAGCTTTGATAGTTAAGATCAAACAATCGCCTACAGTGACACCTGTGAGAGCTGAAACCTGTTCAAACAAACAGGAGGGGAATAAAAAACCCCAAAAACCAAAAAGAAGGGGACACAGCATATTCAGACCAAACACACAAGTTCATTACTTGTTGGGTAAATGCTACAAAAGGGGCTGGAGAATGAGATTTTTAAGAAAGGTTGCACCATCTCCAAATGAACACCACCACCCCAGCTAAACAAAAGGATGGGACTGGCCCTAGGTATTCCTTCCGTGATAATTTTTATAAAATGAGGGGTTTTCTTCTTAATAAGCCTTTTATTCTTGTAAATGGCCACAACCACAGAAACCAGGGACACCCAAGCTGGGATGCCAACCCTGCTCCAGAGGTGGAAAGGAGAGGAGCCCAGAAAGGCCACCAGTCTCTGCATCAACAAGCCACCCGTGTCCTCTTGAGAAAGGAACCGAGCCAAGCGATGGAGCCACGAGACACGAACTAACGAGGTGAAATTTTAAACAGAGATTTCTGATTTCCACCTTCCCACAGATCAAGGCACCGCTTCAGGGAACCCATGCACCACATGTCCCCTCTACCAGATGCTCCTTCTCAGGCTCCAGGCTTTCAGAGATGCTTAATCAAGAAATTAGGAAGAGGTCTTGGATAAAACTGAGGCCTTTGAGGCTGGAGTATCAGGCTCGCCCCCATGCAACCACAGGAAGGTGTGACACTGGTGTCCCACAGCCACTCTGCTCTCCCAGCCTGCTCAGCACCTGCACTGGACACCTGCAAGTTCCATTTCACACGTGGTGTTAGCTGAAAAAACACTCGGCGATTTTGGGTCCCCGCGTTGGGGCAGAATCAGCACCTTCCTGCAAGGGGGAAAGAGGCTGTGCCAGACAGGCTAAAAAAAAAAGGGAATTAAGGCATGACCTACCAGCTGTCCACAGTGTGAGAACAGCTGTTCTTGGGTCAACTCAACGCTGCCCAGAGCCCCTTGTCCAGGTGCTCTCCCAGCCTCCAGCCCTTGGCAGCTCGGAGGCTCGCTGGGTTGCCTCTGGTGTGTCCAGCAACTTTCAGTGCATTTCTCTTTCACAGCGTGGCCCTGTGTCCTCTCAAGGCCATGGAAACTTCCCATGGTCTTGAAGACACCCCACACATAAAGTATAGGAATAGAAAAACCACAGCAAAAAGCACAGGATACAGCGAGAAGGGGCAGAAATATGACAAAATTGATTAGATACCAGTGTACAGTGATTTTCTTCCCACAGCTGACTCAACTCCAGCCCAAGCCAGATTTTTACCTTCAGTTCTGACATATTAGTACAAACCTAAAGCATCCCCAGAAAATTCTCTTGTACTGCTCCAGTTCAAAGCAGCATCCAAACCACAAACATTATACAGTTTTAATCCACAGAGAGCCTTGAAAACGGTCCCAGTGCTGCACCACCACTGAAAAATTCAGACAGTTTGCCTTTCTGTTGAGTTTCATCACAGTGCTGTGAAGGAATGTTTCATCTTACATTAAAAGCATTAGGAGAAAAGGGAACACCACGCAGGTGGGCAACTGGGACTTTATTAGGAGAAGGCAGGTGTCAATCAGAGTAGAGTAATGGTTCACATATGAAACAGGTGCTGCTGCCTGGCTAAAACAACCCAGAAATACCACTGGAAATGGAACTACACCTGGATCTTGAGGCCTTGGTAACAAGTCCACTCAGTGGTTTTATCCACCCCGTGGTACTGGGAAAAAGGGAAAGAGAAATGCACATTTTCATGTGCGCCTCCTCACCTGATGTCTCAACTGTTTTCTTTCCAGGGGAAAAGCAATTAGAATCAATAGTAGGTTCATGGCCCAAAAGCACAGGGAAGACACCATCTGCTGCTAATTAAGATTGTGACAGTTTGAGCATTCTGAATCCTGATTCTGTCTGAAATGAGGATCTTTACAAAGCGGAGAGAGGAAAGGAAGGTGAAAGAGCAAGGCACAGGAATTCCCGTCTAAAAGAGCAAATCTGGGATAAAATCTGGTGTTCAGAATGGGCAGTTCAGAGAGTACAGAGAGATGCAAACCATTTAAAAGACCTAGTTGCTCAAAAAGCCTTTTTTTCATTTATTTTTAAGCACTGTTATAAATGAAAATGGTTGCTTGAAAAGTCTCCCAATAAATCTGGCAGACCAAAGACATTCCTGGTATCATTAGGGGGGAAAAAATTCAGAATTCAGTCTGAAGCACAGGTTTTCAGTTTGAGCTTAGCTTAACTTGTTAAATAACCAACATGACTTTTAAAATAATTTACTAGCTGGGTGTCCAATCCATTCTATATTTTCATCCTTGGTATTGCTAATTGTAATAAAAATATTCAGGCAACAGTAACAGAAGCTCATTCTAAACCTGGTAGGAAGCAACAAGAGCAATTACAGAGAGGGTTTGCTGCTGTCAAACTGTCGAGTTTCAAGCCTCAAACACAATTCTTTGGAGTCTACACTTTCCCTGTCCTAGAAGGAAAAGACTGCAAGCTGTTTGCTGATGGGAAGGCAGTGAGGCCAAGGGAACAGACCATTTAACTGCAGAGCACCACAAGACTCTATAAACCACCAATAAAAGTATGAATGTGAGGAATAAGTTCGATATTACTGGTGAAAAAATATGACAAGGGCCTCAAGGCCCTTGGTGGGGTGAGGGAAATTTCAGAGGTCTTGTTTCTGATTTCTCTACCTACAGAAAGGGAGGCTGGTCAAGCCCAAACTACTCCTCCCCTTCCATCAACACAGTTTGATGACCTGACAGGCAGATTTAACTGACTCTTCCTAACAGCAAGAGCTCAACAGGGCAGGAGAAAGAGTTGGAAGTTAAGATATAAAGAAAAAAAAACCCTATTATTTGATTACTAACACTGTACAAAACCAGAGCAGTGAGAAATGGTCATGCTCCCAGGCAGAATTTATAGAGTAAGGTGTTTCTCTCCCTTTAAGCACCCTAGACCTGATCCCAGCATTACAGAAATCAGCAGATTCAGACGGTTTGGCAGTGGACTGGAGGCTTATTGAAACCACACAGTTCTCAAGGCTTTAAACAGCAGAAAATCATGAAAGGAAATACCTCTTGTAAGACTTCTCTACTGCTGCTTTCAAAAACGAGATGGGATAAAACCAGCCATCCCCCTTTTGCAGAGGGGGGATGAAAAATGGGATATAGCATAAACATCCAGGACAATCCTTTTGAAGTTTGGATCAAAAAAAAAGAATGAAGCCTCAGGGCAGGGGCAGGGAAAGGGAAGTTGCTGCTTTATCACACTGAATCATTCATCTTCAGCACTCCTGTGCGTCTATTCCGTGTCAGCAATCGCAAATTAGGCAACAGGAGTGTGATAAAACCAGACATTCCTAGAAAACTCTTCTTGCAGATGATGCTTAATTCAAAGGTGTGGGTTTTCTTTCTTTCCAGCAGTTGCCTGAAAGGACAAAAACTCCAGTGAAACTGTCTCTGGTGACCAGCCCAGATCAATATGAGGCGAACCAGCCCAGATCAATATGAGCTAGAATTAAATCAATAAAGGGAATAATGAACCTGAAGACAGTTCTCCTCACAGCAAAACGCCCAGATGATTCCAGTTCCCTCACAGACACTGTCCTGCCTCACCAGGGCCGACTGGCCTCCACACAGCTCAAAGCTGATGAGCCACTGTGCTGCTAAAAATGCCTTCATGATGATTAAATACCTGCAGAACGATCAGAAATTGAGGTGTTACAAAGCTGGGTGAGGGAGAGAAAAGCCTGGGACTGCTGAGGAGCACTCAGAGCAATGCAAGTTTGGACAAAAATCCCATTTCTGGAGAGGCTGTCAGCGTCAGGCCGAAGGTGGCAGCTGGGGAGGGGTGAGCAGGTGTCACACCACGCCTCACAGACAAGTTGTTCCTGGCACAGGCTTGGCGTGGTCACGCTGCTCAGGTGTGCCTGGGCTGCCTGTCCCAAAGCAGTGCCAGAAACACCTATGCTGCCCGTGCCTCTCGGCGCCTTTCATTTACTGCTCCCACCCTCATCGCCTGGCATGGCTCGGTGGCAAACCCCAAGCGCTGCGCTGACGGGAACGGCAGCACGGTAGCTCTGGCAGGAACCCAGTGTGGGTCCAAACTGGGAGAAGCTGGAGCCCTGCCAGGTACAGCACAGGCAGCTTTTGGTGGCAGGAGTGGGTTTTCGAAAGGTTAAGTACACCACACTCCAGCAGAACCTCCAGGGGATGATGAATTGCTGCCCTTTCCAAACATGACCTCCCTTGGAGAAGTCAGGTCCAGAGCCACGGACGGCTTTGCTGAGTTGGTGTGTTCACAAGTGCTTCTTTGTGCAATAGGAAATGAAGAGAATCCTCTGGAGGCGGAAAAAAAGATCAATGTGGAAATAAGAATGGTGTGGGTTGATCCTGCCTGGACAGACAAATGCCCATCAAAGCTGCCCAGTCACCCCAATCCTCAGCTGGGGAGGGCAGGGACATCACAGTTGGGCTTTGCTGCTCCTGCCTGCTCAGGGGCTGGACTCCTGAAACTCCTTCCCTGCTCCAGTGTGGGGAACCTCCCACACGAGACAGTCCTTCATGAGCTTCTCTAACATAGGGCCCTCCATGGGGTCAGTCCTGCAGGAACTGCCCCAGTGTGGGTCCCTTTATCCATGGGGTCAGTCCTGCAGGAACTGTCCCAGTGTGGGTCCCTTTATCCATGGGGTCAGTCCTGCAGGAACTGCCCCAGTGTGGGTCCCCTTTATCCATGGGGTCAGTCCTGCAGGAACTGCTCCAGTGTGGGTCCCCCTCGAGGTCACAGTATTGCCACCAACCCTTCTGCAGCGTGGGCTCCTGTCTCTCCACAGCTCCTGCCAGGACCCTGCTGCAGCAGGGCCTCCTTCAGGGACCTCCTGCTCTGGAGAAGGGTCCTGCAGGTGGGTCTGTGCTCCCCAGCCCCCCGAGCACCTCCTCTCCTCCTCCTCCACTGACCTGGGAGCTGCAGGGCTGTTCCTCTCACACAGTCCCCTCCCCAGCTGCAGCTGCAAAGGTTCTTCCTCCCTAATCTGCTATCCCAGAGATGCTGCCACCAAGAAAAATCACACAAAGAGCCCTGGTGAGGTTGTTGTTAAGGCAAAAAGCGCAAATAATTAAAGCATGCCGTGTTTATGGCTATTTTGCAAGGCCAGATTCCAACCCTGCCATTCAAGGGAAAAATAAAGCAACCTTAAACAAGAGATTTGGAAACAGATTTTTTTTTTTTTTTTTCCCCCCAACACATCTTGAATTCTGTTTGCTAAGTGGCTGCCTGGCCACTCTTGCAGCCTCTGGGCTCAAGCACTCATTACATCCTGCAGCATCCCACCTCCACAAGAAATCCAAGGAAATAGCTGTGGCACACAGACCCCCTGAGTTTGTCCCTTAAAAAGTGACAGACATTCAGGGGGCTCTGCAGCACCAAAGGTGTTCCAGAGCCTGACAATCTGACTGTATCTGAAATTGGAAGCTACTGAGGAGGAGGAGGAGATGTGCTTGCCAGTCCTCCTTGGAATAATCTGTGTCTGTGAAGCACTGTACATAAATATATATATACATACATACAATTATGTATAGGCAGCAGGGGGTTGCCTGGCTATGCTTTTCAGCCAAATCAAAGATACATATTAAATATACATCCTCATCAATTCTAAGAAACATTGGGAAACTAGGGCTTTGGGCACATAAACTGATGACCTAATTACACACATCCACGTACAGCATTTTTCCTACTCTCAGCAGATAAAATGCTTAGCAACCCCCACTGCCCTTCCTGAAATTCGTTGTGCAATGTTCCTGTCACCAGTGCTGCTCTGGTCTGCCTTAGATGTGACTCCTTCCGAGACTAAACCACACACGTTGCCAGAGAGTCACCGGGTCTCCCTCGAACTGCAATCACAGAGTTTTGGGAAAAGACATGGAAAATAAAAAGGCTCACAAAATGGAATGGTATGTTGATTATGTATTAATGAACGCTGCAACACACTGCACCTGAAATGAAGATTACACTCCCTTTTGCACCTGAGCTTTTAAAAGTGCCCTCCCCACCCCAGAAAGAAGCCATTGATATTTCCCTTTTAAAACACACCAGATACACAGCTGGGTTTTGGGATTTGTCTAGCACATGATGGAGGAAAGACAGGCATCTAGTTTAGATGTTTGCCAGGCAAAATATACAGCTATTAAGCACCAATTTAAATTTGTTTTTGAAGAGCTTTTGTCAACAAGGGGAATAGAAGAGTCCTGGGACAGGACAGTGTTTATTCCCAGCTTTTCCAGTTTCTGTCACACAGCTGAACTCCTGTTTCTGGGTGAATACACTAAAAACAGTGTAGAGGTAAATATTAAACCAGTAACAGCAAAAAAGAGCATTTTCTCAGACAATCCTTTTCTTGAGAGTAATTGTTTCTGTGCATTGATCGCTTAGGCTTGAATGTCTGTGCTGAGAGGAACTCACTCAAAGAATCTCTTAAAACCAAACGATCAAACATGCCTTTCTCTATATATTTGGGCATCAAAGGGGTATTTAATGAATATGAATTGAGGTAAGTCCTCTGAGCTGGACAGCCATGGCTTCAGGTTTAATGGAAATTTCCAACAGGACTACAGTTACCTCAACAAAAGACATGGAAAAATAACTTCACATACGTTTATCATAGCAATTCACCCTTACAGGCTATTTTTCAGCTCAAACAGTTCATTTTAGAGCAGAGAGGAGCATATCTTGCTTTCTGTCAAGATAAACACTTGTGACATGCAGTGCACAGAAAATAATCCAAAATGACAGAATTGATTTTGGAAAACGACACTCACTAACACAGCTAATGATGAGTAATTCCAGGCTGGGATTTACCAGATTTGATCTGAACCATAAGCTATTTCTTTGTCTACAGCTCTACAGAATAATACTTTAATGAGACTGTGGCAGATTTCCCCCACAAAAAAAGAAAAACCTTTATTCTAAAGACAGAACCATTTCCTCAGAGCAGCCAGCAGTGTCTCATTGCACTGATGGCATGGTAATCAATGCCTATTTTTAATTGAGGGGATTATCATTGAAATAAAGACAGATTGCACTTGTAGCTTGGTTGGATTACTTAATTTTCCATGAAGGCATCGCGATGGTTTTATTTCTTATGGCCTGATTTGGTTTTTAACCGATGCATTTCATGGATTAATTCCTGTCCACAGACAGCTCTTCACTTCTGCCTTCCCCCACTGTCCTCCCTCCCCTCTGATGCTGCTTTCCACATCACAGTCCTGCTCTGTCTCTGCACAAACAGCTGAGCCAGGATTACAAACTCCTCCGACTCCAGGCTCTGCCAAGAGTGTGAGAGCCCAGCATGAAGAAGCAGTTCAGGGGTCCAAGTTCCTGTTGCCTAATCAGTCCTTTCACCCTGGCCAGGAGGCAGTCATGCCTCTGCTGTGGTTTTGCAAAAAAAAAAAAAAAAACCAACAAACCAAACCAAAAAAAAAAACCAAAAACCATAAATTATATGGCAGCACAATGAACTATCAATTACTGACCCAATTTGCAATGCTGGGAATCAAATCCCAAAGAATCTAAATGATCAAAGAGGAGTCGTAGGTTGCAAATTTTATTGCTGTATTTTTACTGGAACATAGTTTACTCCTCCTAAAATCTTCCGTATTAACACAATACATAGTCTGGAGCTGTTTAAACAAAACCTCATTCCACAATTCCACATTTCAGGGAAATTAGCCAAGTAATAAGACAAAGCATTTTCTTTAGAGTATTAGAAAAAAAAATTAGGAGAAGCTCTGAAAATTTAACTCCTGTCCCTAAAGCCTTGAACTCTGGAAATCAACCATAGAGCATATATTTTCCCAGATAACAAAAAGTATTTGTAATGGATTTTACAATTAAATGAATGAAAACTGCAACAGGATCTGTTAGGGATTGTCAAACCACTGTAAAGAATTCACTGTTACGTCAAACCCACCATTAAACTTCCTGTGCAATTAGCCACAGGCATTAGAGAAGAAATAACATTTTACACTGAAAGAACCCCCCTCATTCGGAAGATAATGACTTAATTTAACTTCAAGAGAGGGACGTGAGGGTAATAAATCAGCCAAGGGGACGCATGTGGCACAATGCACACGCAGCTCTACAAACAGCACTTGGTTTTCCATTGTGATTCTCCACTCTGCATCCCGTTGATGCATCGTTAAAGCCCCTGGAAGCAGAGGAGGCACAAACTCGTGCTGGTGTTGGCAGCAGCCAGGCTGAAATGGATGAATTTATGGAATTCTGCTGCTGCCACCAGCCACAGCTTTCATAGAAGGCGCTTCAGAAAGGAAAGAATCTCTGGGCGCTTTCCAGCAAAGTTAAGCTTCCAGGAGGAACTTAGGCAACACCAAACCGTGGCTGCAAAGCAGCTTCCCCCTGGCTCATTCTGACAGGGCTGTGCCTTCCAGCGACTCACCCAGCAACGCTCCTGCCCCTTTACTGGGGGGATGGATGGAAAAAGACCTGTTCTGAGGAAACCAAAATGGAATATGTCTCAGCAGCAACCCAGCTGGGGTTTTTTTGTTGGGTTCTTCGGTTTTTCGAGTGGTTTTTTTGGTTGGTTTTGGTTTGGTTTTGGTTTTTTTTGGTTCTTTTCTGTACTGGAAAGACAAGAACTTTTCCTCTTTTTCTTCCTTTCCAGCACTTTATTGGTCTTGTGTGTTGTCAGTGGGGTCCCTCACACTAACAGGTCTCAAACTTCCGAGCCTTTTGTTACAGTGCTTGCTTCAAGTCAAGACTTTTTCCTGTAATTCTGCAAAACAGGATCTTGTGCATTGAAGAAAAGAAAAAAGACATTACTTTGGATGGAATCTCATTCTGCTAGTTCTAACTTGACTATCATAATCCTACTGAAAGAAACATTCCTGGTAGCAGGAACCTGTAGGTTCAAAGAGGTAAAGGCACTGGGTGTAATACCATGAAGAGCTGCAAATCCCATTTTATTTGGGGCTGGAAGGCACCTCTGGAGCTCACCCAGCCCAGTGCCCAACCCCAGGCAGGATCCCCTGGAGCAGTGGCACAGGAACGTGTCCAGCTGGCCTCGGGATGTCTCCAGAGAGGGACACTCCAGGCCCTCCCTGGGCAGCTGTTCCAGGCCTCTGCCCCTCCATGGACAGCAGCTCTTCCTCCTGCTGGGCTGGAGCTTGGTGTGGTTTATTTTATGGCCACTGCTCCCCACCCTGTCCCTGGCAGCACAGAACAGAGCCTGGCACCATCCTCTGGCACCCTCGGAGGTGTTTGTATGGATTGATGGGATCCCCTCTCAGCCTTCCCTTCTCCGGCCTGGCCAGGCCCAGCTCCCGCAGTCTCTGCTCATCACAGAGCTGCTCCAGAGCACAAATCATACAACACACAAGAGCCAGAAACTTCACCCCACAGGGGGCCACAGCCCCAGACATGGCTAAAAATCTGAATAAGTAATTAAACAGAATGCTCAAATTCAGAGGAATAAGCAGCCTTCTTTACAAAACACGCTCGGCTGTTCTGTCCTACAGGGATGCTGTGGCTGAAACTGGGGAAGTCCCATGGCACATACCCTCCCTGCACATGAACAGTGCACTGGGAACACTGCAGGGCTCCTGCTCCACAGCCCACAGATCAGCTTTCCATCAGAACAGGTCACTCCAGCTGAAACTGCTCCTTAATGTGGCTGGGGACATCACTCAGCAAAATAAGTGTCCCTTGAACTGGTTGCCTTGGTACCCTTAATGAAATCCCAACTTCCAGCGTGTTCAGCGCAGCTCGTCTCAGAACATTAAAGCCTCCTTGCAAGAGGCACAGGGAAAATGAGGTGATGCCAGTGGAAAACATGCCTTTTATCCATATAAATAACTCCTGAGAAAACAAGGTGCTCGACAAGGAGTCAGGATGCCCTGACAACTGAGAGCAAATTGCCAGAATTCAGTGCTTGCACATCTATCTGTACAGAGATCTAGAGCTGCACTGGCTTTCTTGCATGCACAAAATAATTAATTTCTCTATTTACATTGGTTTTCCAGAGTACAGAGTTAGATGAGGGGTCTTTATTTACCTTACAAAGGACTGTGAAGAGAAACAAGCTCTGTGGAGTTTTTCAGACTGATCTATGTCCCCCAGAACTCTTCCTCATTATTAGTATCTTTGCAGCACACTGTTAAATTCAGCCAGAGATGCTGCTTCATTTTTTCCTCTGGAAATACTGTTTTTCAAGCCAATAACTATAACTGACAATTTCTTAATATATTGTCCAAAAGCTATTTCTCATTTCAAGTCATCTTTCCTAATCCCATTTCTCATATTACATTCTCTGCTCCGCGTTGATACCCTTCAAGCCTTATCAAATGTTTCCTTTGTTGTCCTGTAGCCAGCCTGTATGTATTTAACCTAAACCCATCCCTCATAAATCCAGGCTCCAAATACCTCTCCTGTGCTCGGTGTTCTTCCCTCCATCCCTCCAGCTGTCAATATCTCCCTGCTAACGCGACCTCAGCATCCCCAGCGACAGGAGACCCCTGCTTATTAGACTGAAATTGAGCTGGTCTTCATTGCTGTCAAATCAGTATTCCAAATTAATGCCTAATTTGCTGTCAGTTGCTACTTTTTAAGCCCCTTTTGCCACTGCTGCTTTCCAAGGTTTCCCTCACCCGCAGGAATCTGTGTCTCAGATTATTTTTCCCTTGATAGGCTGGCGCTAATTAATGTTCCTAAAATGCTTTTAAAGTGGAAAGCGCTGTATAAATATTAAGTATCCTTATCTGTGGTGGGAAACGTGCCCCATTACTGTTGTCATATAAACTTCACATCAACACACTCTGTGCACAGCCCTTGGTCATGGGCACTTGATTTCCAACAAAGCACTGCTGACTGAATAAAATAATGTGAAATATTTATGTGTGGGCTGTGTACACACGAGAGCTGGGCCCTGCAATGTGTGTGTTGCACTCACAAAACACAACCCAAACCACTCTGCTCTTTGTGTATTTAATGTAAACAGAAACTCAGAGCAGTTTGCAGCTTTGCCTGTGTATTTTGTGCCGATTTTTGCTGTATAAACACTGTCTCACTGAATTATTGGCTGCCCAGCAAGGCCTGGTGCAGGGGATTGTTCAATACTGAATGAAATGAAGTTTGGTGAGTTCAGGCAGCTTGGGTATTAATCATTCAGAAAAACAAAACGAACAAAAAGGCCTTGTGTTTTCACTGCCTAGCATTTCCTACATTTGACTTTAATGGGTGTCATTGCCAATGTTCTGTTCCACAAAGGAGTGGAACTTATTTCTGCACAGTTTAACACCTTGAAACCACAGCAGGTGATGGTGTGCATCCTCCACTGCCACCGTGGTGCCCTTGGGGACTCACAGCTCATGGCTGGGGGATTTATGGCACAGAGTACAAGCCTGAGGGGACGATGAGCACGGGGGAAACAAAGGAAGGAAACCAACCCAGATAATTTGTTAAAGCAGGCATTAAATAGGTTGGCAAGGTTTGTTCTTCCAAAAGGCTGCATTCTTGGACCCAGTCCAATAAATCACTTACCATAGAGCTCACAGGAATTATGCAGAGATTGGAGGTTAAATCTTTGTTTACATACTTGGTTTTGGTTGGGATCGGCACAATCAGCACCCACCAGGATTCACCTACCACTTAGCCCAGGAGAGTTTTCTTAAATGTGAAAATTTGTGATAAAATTTTGTGATAAATTTTCTGCAAGCCTTGCTCCAGAGCAATGGGGATGGCAGATCTTCACTTCCACTTGTACTGTTTTCCAACAAAGCTACTTACTATGAGGCATTTTACCATATTCCCTCTTCATCTGAACTAGAGTCCCTCTACAAAGTTCAGGCCAAAACAGAAAAACCAGCACTTAATCTTCTCAAAGACTATAAAAAAGCCATTCCATCCAACCCCCTGATGCTTTTGCATGGCAGGTTCCATTTGCTGAATTCTACGTGGTGATGCTGTGGAGGAGGGTACACCTGTGCCAGGTTTCCCACCCCAAAAAGCCAGCAGGTTGTTTACTTTGGAGGTTGTTTGGGTGGCACAGCACACAGCCAAAGCACCCGTCATGCTACCACAAGACCAGAAAAAAAGCTGTGTTTGTCTCCCTCATAAAACAGAGAACAGAGCCCTGAACCTCGTATAAAATGTCTAGACTCTGGATAAACAGTCACCAGCGCTGGTGCTGCTGCTGGTTACTGAATTACCACGGGGACAAAGCTGCACATGAATGTCAGCCACACTCAGGGATGAGGAGCAGGCCTGAGATGATCTCTGAGATATTCTCTGCCCTCCCAGGATCCGAGGATGCAGCCACAGGACGTTTCCCAGGCCCCACTCCACCCTCACACCCAACCTGCAGGTGATCCTCAGCCCAGATTCCTTTTCCACTCGGGCATTTCTCATCTCTAAGATGCAGCTGGAGCACGGGAGGATCTGCAGTACCTCTGTCACTATTGCTATTTTATCTGCATTTTTTTAACACCAGCATCCTCAGCAGCAGGACGCAAAGCCAATAATTCACAGAACATTGCCAAGGATTCAGGACAGTCTTCACAGAAACAAGGGAAACTTAGGTGAATCAACAAAATGTAAAGGAAAAGGGCACATTCTGCTAGACACAGGCAGCTTATTTCAGGAGTACACTTTGTTGTAGTTCCACTCCATTGCCTTGACTGCTCAAATTCAGTTTGCTTAATTTTCTACACATTGATACAAAACTTATAGTTGACTATTACCCGCCATGTGTTTGCCTCAGGTTTTGTTTCCTAGCACTGCTGCTTTGGAAAAAACGTTTCCTGTATTCACACAATTACCCAAACAAAAAACACAAGCAGTTTTTATTTGTATTGCTATTCCTAGTAGAAGACAACCAGAAAGACACCAAGGTTGGCGTGCAAGGGATTTTTGTCAAAGACATGTTGGAGGTGATTCCAGCAAACATGCTTCTCACAGCCACTTTAGAAAGGTGAAAATGCCACATAAAACAAATGTACCTATCAGCAGTGATTACCTTCCCAGGTGTTCCAGTACTGGGGGAAATATTTATTAAAAAAAGCCAGCCTTAACATGAAAGAACAGCACCTGTTGCTGTTTCCAACAAGCAACAGATTTGAAAGACCTAGAAACTGGGACAGCCTTAAAGGAATTTTCCAAGATTTCATCCAGGAATGCCTCTTCTCTGGCTGAAAACCATCTGGGCTGCTTGCTGAGCAATCTTTAATCAAATTGTCTGTGACAGAGAGAAACATGCAGAAGAAAACTAAGAAAAGAAAATCAGGTCCATTTCCACCAGGGACCTAAGGAGTAGCCTCAATTGAGATGGAAAGTCAGAAAAGGTGGACAAAGGCACTATTTCAACCTCATATTCCAAGTTACAGAGGCACAAACAGATAAATGTGTCAGTAAAATCAGCTTGCTCTTACTGCACAGTAAGCTCTTGTGAATAACCAACTTCTCCCCAGCACATTTTTTAAAAGAATAATTTGTTTCTAGTCAAAAAGCCTGTGTGCCAACTTCCAGCACAGAATAAAATCTTTACAGTGGAGTTATAAATTTTTTTGAGAAGTGGGTTCTATGTACTCACATACACTTAACCATTACAAGGGCAGCAGGTGTCACTATAACAAATGATGTAAAGTTTAATTTAGACATCAGAGAACACACTGAAATACTTTGGAAATTGCCACAGGTCACTTAACATTTTATATGAAAAAAAAAAAAATTAAAAAACCCTAACTCCTCTCCCTAACATTTAATTATTTTTTTCCCCCTACAAGGCAAAGTAAAGAAAACACAGACATGGATTCTTTGTAATTAGCAGGACTGTGGTTTTACAGCCAAACACGGGCCAAGAAGTGAAAAGTTAACAAACCATTAGACGACATACATTGCTGGGTATGAGAACTGTGGCAATCTGCAGAACAGCTCAGGATACATGAGCATGAGGTCAACTGTTTTCAGTAGATAATTGTTGAGTATAAGCATCCTTGCCTCACAGACAAAGCATGCAACAACACACAGCGATTCCTGGCAGTTTCAAAACAATTTTATTTGCCCACCACGTTATTTAAACAAATAGAGGAAGCGTGGTCACTAATCGCAGATATGATTTAAATATTAAGGAGAGGAGAAAAATAATTCTATTTTCTTTCCTCCCTCCTTCCACTTTTCTGTGAACCACCAGTTTCCATAGCAACTGCACTGTTTACAACACAATAGCCTCTTCCTCTTCTTGCCCAGGCTCCCTGATGGTACAAAGCACTTTGAACACCTACTTCACTTTAAAGCTGGGGGACCCCCACAGCAGTGCTGGGGACCAGTGTAGGTGTTCTGCTCCATTCAGGGACAAAAAGCGGAGAGAAAAGGAGAGGTAAAAAATGCAACATCTGTTTGCTTAGGGACAGCCCTCCTTTCCCAGACTGTCTTTTTATTTTAAGAGGTTGGCTTTCAGCACTGCCTGCAGGTTTCCACACAGGAATCCTGCTCCTGCCGAGCCGGACTTTGCTCAGGTCCTACAAATATTGCTGATCAATGTCTTACTCTACATCTCATCACCATCAAGGCCAGATTGGACGGGGAGTGGAGCAACCTGGAGTAGTGGAAGGCGTCCCTGTCCATGAGAGGGAATGGGGTGAGCTTTAAGGCCCCTTCCAGCCCAAATCAGTGAGGGATTCCATTTACAATAATTTACCGCCACAGTGCTCTCACTGCTGCTGGTGTCACTACCTGCCCACAACAACAAAAAAAGCCTTCAAAGCAGCAATTTTAACCCACATGGCCAAACTTAACATGCAAAACAAAATTGTCTGTGAGAAGGTTTAAGTGGAAGTTTTAGTTTTTAGTTTTAAGAAACAGAAAAACATGGTCTGTGTGGAGGTGGGCGTGGGACTGGAAGAGGTCTTTGCTCCTTCCTCAGGACCCAGAGCCTATTTTTTGTCTGAGGAAGCCTCACCATGGTCCCCAGCAGCTGGCAGCAGCCTCCCCGTGCAGCAAACACTGCTGGAATCATCAATTTCATCCCCTGCCCCAGGAACAGCAACCCTGAGCTGCCAGCAGTGTCCCCAGCAGCTGCCTGCTTCACCTGTGCCTGCAGGTAACTGCTCTTGGAGCCCTTCCTCTTCTGGAAATGAACATTTTAACTCGAGGAATACGAATATTATCTCTTACACCTAATTTTTTTTTTTTTTTTGGGGGGTTTTTTGGGGTTTTTTTTTTTGTTGTTGTTTTTTTTCCTTCTTTCTTTTGCTTCAGCATAACAACTCTGGCCCTGATTCAACAATGCACTTAAGCATGTGCTTAGTTTTAAGTAGATGAATAGGCCTGTTGAAAAAACGCTCCAGTTAAGCATAAAATTAATAATATGCCTCAGTGTTTTGGATTAGGCTGTAATTGCAGGAAAAGTTTAAAGCCATATTGTATAACGCTTAAACATCCGCCCATGAGCAAATTATGCTATTCCTTAAAATAAAATAAAAAATAAAAGCTGTGGCAATGCTCCTTGCAGAAGCCAAAGTACAGGGCTGAAGATCCCTAAAGATGAAACCAGTACTATCCTGCAACGTGATAATAGCACTGTAAAAAATGATCTGTGATTTTCATGCTGATCTTTGCTGTCACACGCAATGGAGATTATTTTTTTCCCCTCAGTCTCCATAACTCAGATTATAGAGTTTAAAAATACCAGTGCAGTTTGGTGTCTTTTTGGCTAACTTGGTTCTCTTTTCAAACCCCAAATACAGTAATTTATGTAATCACAATGCCAGACCACACATGCTTGCTGAGCAGTCTTTAATTAATGTGAGCATCTCTTTACAGGCTTTACAGGAGACCTTTCTGGGTTTTTTTAATGGGAAATTTTAAGTCCTTGTATCACTATCTTCCCCATCTACCTACAAAAAGAGAAACCTACTTTAATTTTATTGTGAAATATCCCAAATAAACATTTTAAATGGCAAATGAGCCAACGTGAACATGGAATAGACATGGCTTTCTTCCCTCCTTATGAAGGAGGTGTCTCTCAGGATGATTTGAGCAAGAAGTGAGACTTTTTTTGTGGACATCCCATCCAACCTTTATGCCCATCACAGGGAATTTCATCCGTCCTTCTGAAAGGAGAAGCCTCCCAGAAATCTTAAGCCACATCTGGAAACCTGAAGAGCTTTGTTTAGCATCTTAGTGATACATGGTGCATAAGGAGACACAGAGACGAGCGGGATGGTCTGAAGGAAGGGAACAGGCAGGAAGGGAATCCGTGCTGGGGATCAGGGATAAATACAAACCGTTGACAGCAGAGAATGAACTCTGGCACCAAGCATGGATGGGTCATGAAACAGTGAGCACATGAGTGAAACCTGAGCACAGGAGGGACTGTGAAGTCCCTAAGTTCAGCAGGATGATTGGTATTCAGACCCAACCCCCAGCTGCCATAAAGCCACCAAATTATTTGTCTCATTCGTAACGAGGACCATCCTCTGTGCCAGTTACAGGAAAATATTTATGGGGCAGTTGATAGGAAAAGCACACAGCCAGAGGAAGGGATGAAAAAGCCACAAGACATTTCTCTCTGCAGCTGTCAGTAGGAGGCTGCACACCAGAAGGAAAAAAAAAAAAAAGCTCCAAGAACTTTTTGCAGTGCTTTTTTTAATCCCCTCAAGAGACACGGATACAATGATACCTATTCAGTAGCCTGAGCCTCAGAAAAACAGAGAATTATACTTCTCTGCCTCTATGTGCAGTTCTGTGTTCACATACATTGTCCAACAGCAAATGAGACAGAGGGAGAATATAGTTTCTGTAACAAAAAAGAATTGTCTCTGTCGGGACCCTCGACGTGTTGGAAATACCAAACTTTTTATTCATACCATCCATGCAGCCAGGCTTCTCAAAAGATAAAGAAAAATATTTTATCAGGCTGAATCAATACTGGATTTTCTCACCAAACACTGCCGTGCTTTATTCCTACAGGGTTGCCTGAGAGCTATGGTTTGAAAACACCACCACCACCACAAAAATCAATTTCTTTTATTATTAATTACAAGGATTTTCCTTGCAGTCGTCGTGGGAACGGTGCTCACATATTGATCTCTCCTAAGGCAGTTCCAGAAGTAATCTAACCATCTTATTTTGCCACCTTTGCAAAGAAAGTCTCCACAAGTTATCAAAAACCCCATTTCTACTCATGGGCTGTGCCTCTGAACCGTCTGATTTTCTGTCTCCTGTGCCACAAAGGACTTTTCAGTGACACTTCAGTGGGGGACACGTGGAACTGTGCCAGTTTTCCTGTCTTGTACCAGTCCATGGTATCCTTCCTACACTACAAACACTGCCTGGGCTAAGAGAGAAGCAACCTGTGAAGACCTGACAGCCAGTGATACAGAATTTTATTTAAGTGTACATCAAATAAAAGATAGAGATGGTGAGAGTGCAGAGCAACCCCATCCACTATTTTAGAATTCAAGCAGGTATGATATTTTCCCCTCCAAAATCAGACTACATGGGAGCAAAGATAATGACATGTAATCATCACTTAATCCAAGTAGGATGTTTCAATACATTTTTGCTTGATGGTTTTTGTCTCTTTTGAACCACACATGGTTGATTCCAGACGTGATTGTGTCAGTATCTTGTTTAGATGACGTCAAAACAACAAGCTAGTGCAGAAAAGCAATGAGGAAGAAATCCCTTTACCTTCCAGCACTTATGAAGCAGTTCGGAAATAGCAAAGGTTTTGGTAAATGAACATGGTTGGTTGGCTGAGATTTGAACCACAGTCAGGTGGGAGAAGGCTGTCCCTGAGCCTGCTCTAGGTGCTAAGGCACAGCCACTGCAGAACAAGACAGAGGGTAAAATCAGAGAGCCTGGACAAAGGGAAGCACAGTGAATCCCAGTGACACCATTAGTCACATCTCGTATCTCATTCATGTTGTGGCCTGCATGGCTGAGTAATTTCCATGCAAATAGGAAGCACTAACATCTTAATTTCATCCTGAATAAAGTCATTGATTCATCTTGCACTGGTGTCCTTCCACCTTTCCCTAAAATGAACTGGGTGCATGGGGAAAAGCAACTTTAATACTGGTGGAATCACGTGATATAGGACATTGTTTTACCTGATTTAGGCCTATCAGAGTGCACACAGCAATATTTATGCATGCTAACCCTGAAAGCAACAGGAGACCCGCAGGAATATCCATCATAAACTGCAAAAACCTGAGACATTTATATGCAGTTCCCTGCACTGCAACCAAAAGGCTTACACCACTCTGGTTTTAAGAATATTATTTAAAACTTGCTTCAGATTTCCCTATTTGCCTCTACAGCCAAATGGAAGTAATAGATGCAGGAGCATAATCATGTCTGGCAATCGGTGAGAGCTCTGAAAATTGCTATTTTTTATGTCGTGATTTGAAGAGCAAACAGATTTTCATGTTTGTGTATCAGCTGGATTGTATTAATGCAGCAAATCCTGTGCAAAAGTGTTTGCTTGTCTTTGGGCTTGACAGTGATTTCAGAATTTCAGAGCAAAATGGCTTTTGGTGCATGATGCAACCTGCAAACTTCTCTTCAACAGCTTCTTTTTGTTAGCTCAGTGACAAAAATACAAACCAAACAAACAAAGAAAACCAAACTATTTTTGCTACATAACCATCTTTAGAACACATTCAGGCAGGTCTAACTCACGTTCTTCCTCTGGCAATACCTGAAATGAAATGGAACACGTCTGCAAGATGAATGCCCTGAACTGAAAGCGTTTTTATGAAGCTAGAGTTTATTGGGATGCCACAACGAGTTGAGTTTTCCCCTCAGGACTGCAGTGATACTGAGATTCCTGACTGTGAAAAGGGGAAAGTGCATGGAACACTGAAAGATTGATGGGGTATCTGTTGTGGGGTGAGTTTCTCTTTTGTCATAAATACTTTGCCACAGACATGTAAATGCACCTTTAATTCTTCTCCCATCTCTGGCTCTTCCATTTGTTTAATTTTCATAGTAAATAAACCAGCTTTAGTTGCAGCACTTCTGTGGCCAGGAGGGCAAGACTTCACCAAGAGGGGAGATGAATATGTGGTAGCCACAGAGGTTCTTATTCTCACCTCTGTTCTCCTTCTTCCCTCACAAATTTATTGCAGCACTGTTACTGCACAGCAACTCCACAAAAGTGAGAGTTTCCAGCATAAAGGAACAAATAAAGGAACAGTAGAAAACCTGTAGGAACACATTTTACATTTGCTTACACCTACTGGGAAAGCAGCATTAATATTAAGGCAACAGATGGTGGATTTTTTATGTCCAGAATACGAATAATTGAGATATCTACACTGAGTTAAGACGATGTCTTTCTGTAAAGTAGCTTGGCAGGATGGATCATAAACCATTTCAAATTCCAAAAGGCAAAATTTTCTCTATTTCATGAAGCAAAAAACCCATCAAAACCCAAAACAGCCTTTCCCACACATAATGAAATTCATCCCTTATACTACCACCTAACTTTTCTAGATGTGAAATGAGTTAAAATGAAGAAATACGCTTTCAAAAGGGACAGTATGACTTCTCTCATCCTTCTCTTTCCTGTGCTGTGGTCTGCAGCTCTCTTCATGCATCTCAACTCACGACCCAGTCTTGCAAATGTTCACTCCCAGGTGTAGCACTACCCCGAGGAGTTCCACTGAAGCCTGAGGAGATCAAAAAAGGAGTATCCCAGGAGACCAGTTTAGCCTGAAGAATGTAGACAGGGTGCTCAGAGGGCGCTGCACAGCGAATGCACAAAGAGCTTGATGTTTACGTTGGGGTTGCAGTGTCCTGCCCAGGAGTGGCAGTGGATTTTATGAACCAAGAGAGGCAAATTCAGCATTAGTTCAAAGTGCACCAGCCTGCATCAAAAATCTCAGCTCTTGACAGTCAAACACAAATGCCTGATGTTGTTGTTTCCCCACTAAGTCCACCTAAGATCTAATACAGATCTGTCACTTATTGAACTGCTATTATATCAGTTTCTAAAATAAACACTACATTTCTTAGTAGAAATGAGTAGGTAAAGGAGGATATTCTCACAGAATTTTAAGGCAGAGGCTTCATGAATAGCCAGCTTTGGAGTGCCCTGCAGCTCAGATTTCACATGGCGAGGTGAGAAAATACATGGGATTTATTTTCAAATGTTTAGCACCTGCCACAAACCCAGACCAACCACAACAACACTGAGACAGTAAAAAACCCAAACCCACGTTTTTGGAAGGTTCAGGTCTCAAGAGCTGCAGTACTCGGGTAATGAAATAATTATCCACTTCAGAATAATGAAAAAAGCACCTTCCACACGGGAGTTTCTCTCCCTTCTTTTTTTTTCCCTCCCCTCCCCCTAGAAATATGTGCAGTCTACACCCCTTTTATCCTTGCCATTAGTTATTTTAAAGGCTACAGAT
This sequence comes from Corvus kubaryi, assembly GCF_017639235.1. NCBI lineage: Eukaryota > Metazoa > Chordata > Aves > Passeriformes > Corvidae > Corvus > Corvus kubaryi. The sequence continues at coordinate 41,533 of NW_024581719.1, forward strand.
GATTCTGAGGTGAAGCAAAATGAAAATAAGGGTATTTCACTCAGTGTATCAGAGAACCCAGTTTAAAAATGCATAGCTTCATGCCTTGGGCCTCTAAAAACACTCTTAAAAATCAACCAATTCAATGTTTTTCATGTCAATCATATACAGAGGTCTCCAATGACTCTGAATTTTATGAGCTGTCACTCATCCCAATCCCAGAGCTGCACCTACTAAATACAAGCTTAATGACCCTAGAAAGCATGGTTGAATATTTCTACACTACAAAAATGTAAATTAAAAGCACAACAGTAATTGAAATTAAAGAAGGAAAAAAAAAACAACAAAACATTGGCAGTTTCTCCTCAAATAATATTTTTATATTGGGTATGAGCAGCCTTTGTTCACACTGAAATACACATCTTGGTCTCAGAGAGATGAAAATGATGCTGAGAAACATCTGCAGACAATAAATGACATTACCTTGAGACAATGAAGAGATGACAGAGTAATAATTCTTTATAATACATAATGTCACCTGATTAATTGTATTTCCACTCTTATGAGAAACCAGAAAAATTTCTTTTGTCAGTCAAACTTTACACCCTAACTGACCATACTGCTCACTTTGAATTTAAGTTGCATTTTCCCTTTATATCTGCAAAATCTCTGCACTGCCCCAAAATTCAGTGAGTACCTGAGCTGCCTCACTGATGGAAAGTTACCACTAAGAAGCCAAGTTAAATCACAGATATTGACCCACCCAGGGAAGAAATGCAATTTTAATAATGCTTTGTAGGGTGATATTCAAAGAAATAAAATAGTCCAGCAGAAAAAGAGAGGGAATTAATGTCTGTATCTACTCTGCTGATGAAAGTAACTGAATTGGCTGCCAGGTGTGTAATATTGTGAGTAACTTACCATAGAATCACGGAATGGTTTGGGCTGGAATGGAGCTTTACAGGTTATTCAGTCCAAGGCCCTGCCACGAGGGTCCCCATTTGTCATGAGTTGTACTGCAGGTGTTAGAAAATTAGTTAAAATGGCCTGGAAGTTGTGTTACTTGCTTGCCTTATTACGCTATTTTATTTTTTTTTAAATTCATTTGAAGATTCAGGTCAGAGGATTCAGTTGATAATGATGACCTCACTCATCAACCTCACTCATTTACACAAGCTAAAGTATCAGATCCAATGAGGGTGTAGAAATAAAAAAGGTGGGGTTTTTTATATTTAAGTCAAAATGTCCTGTGTTACTAACATGGCAACTCTAAAAATCAAATTACCTGTGCAGACTGACATGAAAACTGCTAACACCTGCATGTCACCTTTTAAGGAAGCCCATACTTCTCATCTTTTGGCATAAAATACAAAATAGTTGCGTGAACCACCGCTGTTACACTAATCCTTAACACTTTACATGTAAAGGCATTGTTAGGAAAGTGCAAAGCTATTTTAAACTCTTACATACTCATGAAAAAAGTTTTTATTGTGAAACTAAGTGACCTACTTTTTGCAGACCTTTCAACTAATAAAAACTATTAATAAAAATGAGGAAAAATAGATATCAACAATGACAAAACCAGAACTACCAGCTGCTGCTAAGGTTCCTAATATTGATGGGAATACACTCCCTGATGTTGATATTACACCTGACAAGGGGAAGGGCTGGAGCTATGAGGAGTCACTTCCTAGAAAGAACAGAAGAGGAAGATCTCTTGCCTGCTGCAAAGTGCAATAAAAAGTGCTGACCAAGAACTTGATTTTCACAAAAACAAGCTACATTTGGAGGTCCACCATGCTGATTGTACATAAATCAAATACTGCAATTTAAATATTATAGACAGCCTTATTAATTGTTAATTATACAGTGAATGTGCAGAAAAATCCACCAGATCAGTACAAATGTTATTGCTTTTTTTGACAGTCTCAGATGGGACTAAGTCATACATATTTCCTGATATGTAAACAAAAAAAAAAAAAAAAAAAAACAACCCAAAATTTTGGGTGTACTTTACTTTACCCTTTTTATGGACTAGGAAAGGATGTTCTTCTTAACTTTTGAATGTGGAATGTGGGTCTGAGATATAACCCAGGTAGGAACTAAGAGAAAAGTACTAATACAACAATAATATAGTGATAGGGAGATTTTATGGTGACCTTATTGACACCACCATAAACAGCAAGAATACCTCAGGCAAAACAGGTCTTCTCAGTGTATGTCTGCTAAGACGTGTTTTTCCAAAGAAACATAATTTGTATGACGAAATTTGGGAACACAAGAATAGTCCTTATCTTTACAGTTTGTGTCTTTCCTGGAAAGTATGAAAACACGACCCTAACAGCAAAATCTAAGTTTGCCTGAATTCAGAAATATGACTCAAACAGCACCCCTGGGTCCTTATTAACATACACAATCAACTCCTTGCCAACGTTTCGAGTTTTAAAATCTTGCAATTAATTAATTCTCCAGCATTGATCTCTGTGAGTTATTTCATAAATACTCAGTGTTTAAAATAAACCCCCCCACTCAACAGTAATTTTCCTCACCAAAACTGCTGCTGGGGTAACACCTTGGGACACTGAAACAAATGCTATTTATAACATCCAGCAGTAACTCAATATCATCAGGCATTCGAATATATGCCTTCAGCTCCAGCATTTCCCCAAAGCATTCAATCCTTTTAAAGACCCAGTTTTTGTGGCAGCGGTTAAAAAAAATGTTCCTTCCACTTGATTAAGAGAACCATTTCATTCCCTAAAGGTATCAGATGTTACCTGTCAGGACAGAGACAAGAATTGAGCCTTGTTTCACAGAAGAAATATTAAAAACCTGGGACAAAATCAGTGCCACTGCAACGAGCTGGTGAAAAACAGTGTTTGGGAAGCAGAGCTTTGGTTAAAAGCTGCTGGCTAAGGTTTAATCCAGGAAACAGCAAAACCAACACACACACCAAAAAACAAAACAAAAAAAAAAAAAAAGAAAAAGAGAAAAAAGGGAAAAAAAACCCCAACAAGCTGCTTGGAAAGGCTTTAAATTGATAAAGGCTATCAGCAAGGGCTTGTGTTCTCTCATAGTGAAAGGAGACAGGGTGGGAGTCACCCCTCCAAACAGAAGGATTCAGTGTTGATTTTGGTTTTAAATCTCTGCCATAAGGTGAGGGCGGCAGCAGCAGCAGGGATTGCTGTACTCACTGCAGGAAGAAACAAATCTGTTTATAATTATTATTTTTATGGGACCAGTAATTCTAGGCCTGATAAGTAATGAAGGAATTAAAAAAAAAACAGAAAAAATTAAAATTAAACAAGAAACAAATGAGGAATTCTACCTCTCCTGTGCTGTAGGTCTGGGCTTTCTGAGGGGGTGAAGGATGAGTCAGGGTGACTCAAAGCCCCGTCACGCCGGTGCAGGGGGAATTGAGAGGCACCTTCTGTTTTACCCTCAAGGTGGGTGATCTGGTCCCAGCGCTGCTCTAACATTAGTCATCCCATGGCAATAAACCCGTGGAACATTCAAAACTCTTTGCCATAAAGACAGAAAGCCAAAGAAATAGGAAAATAAAAAAAAAAAGACAAGTAAGCAAAGAAGGAGGAACAATGTGGATGTTCTTGCATGACACGACCCTTTCCAAAAGACTACTCAGCCCATGCACACAAAAACAGCGGGCAGGGAACACCTCCAAACCTGACCACAGACCTTGAGCCACACCTGGATCAGCTGTCAGCCTGGGTCTGACTTCACCAGACCTAAAACCTGACAGTTTGTGCTAAATTCAGCATCGTCAGCTGTATCCGTGTACTGATTCCAGACCATGCCAAGCGCTGGGTGTAAAGCCTTGTCACCTCAGCACGGATATTTACTGATTTTAAAAATAAGACTGCTTCTGTGACTTCATGTTTTCAAGTGAGGTAAGAACTGCAGGAGGGTGGGTGGGGGAACCATATTCCAGCCCTGGAGCACAGCTCATTGAGAGAATGGCCAGGAACTCACACGTTCACAGGAAAAAGATGAGCAAGATGGAGCACGATGACAAAATGCCCCTTTGCAGCCCGAGGGCTGGTCTGCTGTGAATAATTTCAGAATTTTGGCTGGAAAACAGTTTAATTTGCCTCTGCAGAACCTTGTTTACTTGCAGTTCCCTCTCACCAATCAACAAGCTGCCTTGAGCCGCCACTTCTAACGTTGTTCAAAACACAGACACAAATCTGAGAGGGATTTAGTGTATGGCTGCTCCATGGTTTCCTCTTGATAATAATAATCCATAACACAAAGACTTCACAGATGATAAAAATATCCTACATGAAATTACAGATTCAGAGCTATCTGCCAAAAAAACCAAAAAAAGTTAGGAAAACAATGAAACAATAACAGTGAAATAATTTAAAGGATTATAACTCTACACCATTACTGTGAGAGGAAAAGAGCCCTTATGCCAGGGCTAAGTCACACAAGTCAATTTAAGCTGTATGCAAATATATTAGGGACAAACTTCTAGAGTTCTAGACAACTAGAGTTCTAGTTCTAGAGTTATGTGAAATATTGAAAAAAAATTCCCACGTTTTCAAGAAAAAAAAAGTCCTGGAATGGGTATCAAAGTGGGCCGGGAAGACTGGAAACAAATGCACAGCTGCAGAGTGAAACTTACAAATTTAATTATGCATGACTGCTAACTGGCAATTTTGTTGCTAAAGTAGTATCATCATCAGTAATAAGGAGAACAACAATTTATCTAATTTTACGGTGCTTGCAATGATGAAATTCTTTGATGTATGGTATTAAGCATGATTTTAACAAAAAATATCATTCAATGGGAAAGAAAAAACATGTATTTTCCAGAATTCTTGATTCCAGAAACATTTCCAGTTGGAATTTTCCTTCACCCCCACCTGCTTTTTTCTTAATCCACTGAGATACACAGGAACTACCTAACAGTCAAAAGAATTAAAAATAAATGCTAAATGGAACAAAATGAAATTACTGAATTTTCCATCCAGGATATACAAGACATTTCAGCCTAATTGTGTTAGTTAGGGGAGGAAAAGTAAAAAATAATGTGAGAAAACCTTCCACATTTTTCTTTAGAAAGGTAACCTTTGTCTCCCACATACACAAAAACCAAGAACAAAACAGGAAAAAAAAAAAACCCAACCAAACTAAACAAAACTAATCACCTGGAAGAGATAAAAACCATCATGATTTCTACTGCCCACAATTTTAAACGAAATTCTATTGAGAGTGCTTAACCAGCAAAAGGAAAGGAAGGGCAAAGCGAAAGCCGGAAAAAAGGAAATAGTCTGTTATCAAAGGACTATTAATTGCTCCCCAAGTAAGAGCAAGTGATGATCTTCTTCCTTTATTTACTCGAGGTTCAGCTGTCTAATCAAAGAAACGTTGTGCTGGTTGGGCTGAAAGAAAACTGTACCTTTTGTTTTGGTGATTGCCCACTAGACCTTAAGGGCTTTCATTGGATCAGTTTTACAGCTCACTGCTGCACTTTAGAGAAGCAAAGGAGCAGCAGGCAGCTCCCAGCCTCCACTTGCACCGCCAGTAAACAGGAACAGGGCTCTGGAGCATCACCCAGCTCCGTTTTGTGGTTCTTACTGCTTGGTTGGTCCTTTCTCCAGAGCTGCGATTCATAGTTAGACTCAATTTACTGCATTTGCAAATATGACTTTCTAATTATAGTTAGCAGGTATTATTCAAGCCAATAGTTCAAAAAAAAAAAAAAAAAAAAAGCTAAAACAAAGCACAGAGAAGACAGAGTTTACAGGTTCTGAGTGTCTGCATTCCCTGCTCTCCCAGCCAAGCAGTTTGGCATGAGCCACAATTCCAGTCGTCCTCCTGCAGCTTGTAATGAACTGAATAAAGAAAAAAAATTTTTTAATTTTCTTACTGCCCTGCAGACCCTCAGTATGCTAGATTTTTGCCTTCAACTGTAAAATGTGCAAGAAAAGATGGAAATTCACCACCTCCTTTTATCCTCCCTGCATCCCCCACGCACAATCCATTACCAAAGCCATGAAAGTAAAAGCGTCAGGTCCTCTTCAGAGCAGCAAGTTTTGTAATCTGCCTGCAGGCAGAATAGGAACAAGCAGCTTTTCAAGGTTTTTATGGCCTGAAAGAATTCTTACAACAGCAAAATTATCTTGGAAGAAAATTTCTCAACTCCTGGCGGAGAGAGCAAAGATGTTCCAGATGATCTGTATATAATATGTAACGTATCCAGAGGTTTTTCTTTTCCCCATCCAAATTTGCTCTATTCTGCCTTTTTAAGGATTTCTCTATATTGAAAACAGAGTATTTCTAATAATGGGTACCATTACAGAATGAGTGTGCAGTGGCTGAAAACGACCACAGGCACATTTCTCAGGGCATGTAAGGCTTTACAGTCATTTCTGTGTGAGATGAGGCCTACAGGAGTGAAGAAAACCTTCACTCCTGATACTTAGCAACACAATTTTTTTTTTTTTTTTTAAATTCAAGATGTTTACGACTCTGCAGATGTTACAGGTTTATTTCTTTCCTTACAGGCTGACTGAACCCAGCAAATCGTCCCCCTGGGAACCCGCGAGCCAAGGCACACACAGCTATCCCAGAGAACATCACCCTGCATCCACAGGAATAAAACACCATTACAAACCCAGTCTTAAAGGGCTGGTGAACCTCCTGCTTTACTGGTCCTGACCTGAATTCTGGCATCAGGGTGAGACAAACGCACAGAAGACGGGCAATTTACGGAACAGGTTCCAGCGCAGCAGCCTTGGCTCCGGGGCAGACTCCGTCATTTCATGCCCCCCTCTCGCCCCACCTGAGGAGAGGGGCAGTGAGATGAAAGAGAGGTAATCAGGCGCACTAAAAGCTCTTGGCTGGCAGGGATGGGACAGGATCACTCAGGAAGCAACAACAACATCACCCATTGTATCCCAAACCTGTCCCAACAAAGGCGGCTCTGTCGCTCTGTTTACTTTTCCCAGTTTGTCTTGCTTTATGCCTTTGATAAACTGTCAGGACTGGTTCCTCCAAGGACTATATTCCCCCAAAAAACCTCTCTCTGCCAGCCTCACATATGGTACAGTTTCTTGTGCCTCAGGAGCCTGCAGTTCTCATAAGAACTCTTCATGTTTTCCGTAATAATTCCAATACTTTTCGCATTATGTCTCCAGCTGTGCTGCGCACGGGCTGAGCAGCACCACAGATCCTGCCCTCTAACGTTACTCACTTTTAGCTGGTGCTGCAGTCCTGTGGGCTAAGCTGCAGAAATATTAAAAAATACAGATCAGATAGCTGAATGCCAAACATAGTAACAGTTTATGCACAAATCACATAACTTTACTAACGTTGCCCAGCCTCTGAAATAAAGCAAAGTTTAAATCAGATTACTTTGGCTCCTAGCAAGGAAAATGATCACGTTTCCCAGCTCCAGAGACATTTTTTCTCAAAGCTGATCAGGCTGAACTACCTCCCAGAAATTAACACTATTGGAAAGCTTATAGAGCAGAACATGTACTGGATAAAACAACATTTTTCTAAGGTCTTGACACAGTCAGGGCTTTTCTATTTTTCAAACACCCAGGAAGAAAAACAGGAGAACAATTCCTCAGGTGGAGACTCCTGTGCTAAGGGAGCATCCTCAGGGTCTGGGTTTGCCTCCTCTGGAGCTGGGGAGAGCTGGAGCATAAAAAGGGATAATTATGGAGTCAGTGTGTCATTCAGGGACTTGTGCAATACCACTGCTCTTTACATTCACTGATTAAACAAATAGCTTATTTTTCAATAATTTGCCTACGTAACCAAGCTTATAGCAAGGTCTAGAATAAAAGAACTGTTAATACCAGGGTGACTAAGCCATCCACTTGCAAAAGCCAGACAAAAAGGGGATAAAATGCATGTCTGAGGACGGGAAATGTTTCACACTGAGAGCACAGAGTGGCCTTTTTCTGAAGAATGATTAGTGCTCTGCAGCTGCCCTGACCTCATTATATTCACTCTGCTGAAATTCAAACTTCCTATTCCGACAGTTTGTTCGGAAGGTGAAGGAAGAGGGTTTTTTTAAATTTGCCAGTCATGGATGATTACACATCTCCCTTCCACTGATAGCCAAGGGGAGATACATGCCTAAACAGCACTTCTGCCCTCCAGAACCTCCCTCCTGGGCAGGCAGCTCCTGGCAAGCAGGTTTTATGTTGATGTAATTCCACCTGCCCATTTTCGCTCGCCATCCCTCTGAGCTCCAGCAGCCGCAGCTCAGTTTGAGAAATCACCTCTGGCAAGCCTGAAACAGATTAGTGATGAATTGCTTCTCCTCCTATTAAGCAATTTCCAGCACTTTATTCTGGTCAATTCAGCAGATGACCATTCTCCCCAGGAGGGCACTGGGACCTGAGGGAGTGGAGATGAAAGCTTTTCCTCCGCAGATAGATGTGGTACATTTTTAATTCATTAAGATCCTCATCTAACTCCTGTAAAAACAACAGGCTGTTCACAATGCTTGTTTAATGGGAATTACAGTGGATTACCAGCGAGCACAAATTCAAAGATAATCCATATTTGAGAACTCGGTACTTCCTCACAGCTGCACCAGAAGCATTGTCTGCCTGTCATCAGCATTTCTTGTGCACTGCTTGTTGTATCATTGTGCTTTCACTAGCCCAAGGCAGAAATGCAAATATTTAAGCCCAGTTTAGCCCCAGCTGGTGGGTTCAGTAGGGCATCACACGGGTGCTGATGTCCTCACCACGCAGCAGCCCCAGGTATCACATCCCAGCCTCCTGTCCTGGATGTCACCATGACTGCTCCTATCCACACCAAAAACGCAGCCTGTGCTTCAATATTCTGCCACAAAAACCCTTCTCTTAAAAAGGAGACACATTCCTGCCCCGTTCAGCCTTCTGAGAAGGGCAGGTTTCTCAGGAGACAATTGTTCAGAGATAAAGCCTGCACCATCCCTGAATCCTCACAGTCCTGCAGGGAGCCACAGGGCACTGTGGCTTCCAATCTTCCCTTGTTCCCATCGACCTGAGTGGATGTCGTAGGCCAAATTCCAAACTAGGGTGAATTTACGTTGTTGCCACTGCCTTTTAGGTTGGCTTTAAGCTTTTGCAGACTGCCTCTTTACAAAGGTATCTTCTGATGCAAGTCCTAATCGTTGCTGTGACCACAGGAAGGGCGATCAGTAATTCCATTTTCCATCATTATTCTTTCATGTTGGAGGACAAAATGCCCTCTTGTTTCCCAAACAAAAAAATTAATGCAATGTAAAAGAAATACAGATGCAGTTTTGCTTGGCATTTGACCAGGGCAAAGGCTGCCAGAGCTCCAGGAGCATTTGGACAACGCTCTCAGGGATGCACAGGGTGGGGTTGTTGGGGTGTCTGTGCAGGGCCAGGGGTGGGACTGGATCATCCCAGTGGGTCCCTTCCAGCTCAGGATATTCTGTGATTCCTAATCAAAGAAGATCTTTACCAAAACCCTGCAGGTTTTCCAAGAACTGCAAACCTACAGTTTTGGTTGGGTGTTTTCTTACACAGCAAAGCCACCTGCCAAAAGTAAGCCCTGTGGAATGTACAATGAGAAATTCAAATTTCAATCCACAAAAGTAAAAATCCAGCAGCTCCATGTAGTTGAGGTGTTGCCCAACATCAGAGCTTCCTTCTGAAATATCAGGGGATTTAGTCTGCCACAATTAATGTTTTTAGGCTCACCTGCTTTCAGACTGAAATCCTCAGGAAGCCACACACACAATGACACAGTGTGATTAAAAAAGCAGGAAACTGGGGGCCCTGTGGAAGGATCCTGGCAGGTGAGCCCTCTGCAGTAGCTCCTGACTGATGAGTGTACAAACAAACCATTCAAAGGCTAAAAAAGTATCCCCCTTCAAAATGATTTTTACAACTGAGGAGACTAAGAGATCTGGCTGGGCCCACACATTTAACAATATTTATTTCTGACTCAGTAGATATCTATACTCATCCATTTAATCACACTACATTGATCATGTGTCTGTTAAAAAAAAAATTTCCCTAATCCAAGTGATTCCCTTTCTACAGACTCATTCTCTTATGCTTGGAACTCTGGTAAGCATATATTTTATTCAGATAATGGGGTTAATGTAATTTTTCTTTTAATTACTAAAACAGCAAATGGATGGATAAGAAATCTTTCTTTCTGGTTAGGGCTATAAAGGCACCTGTAAAACATCTTTCCATCATTTAATATCACAATTAGTTGCATGGAATACTTGAATACATGGTACAATAAAATTTAAGATATCTTCAGTGCCTTTCAGGGAAAATATTTGTGTTTTTCTGAATGCTTCTGAATGCAAGCAGTTAACCTTCTGCGTTGATTAATAAGTCTGGGGACCACATGTCATGCATGCAATATTTATTACTCTGTTCTTTGTATTTCAGAGGTGAGTGTATACAATACCTGAAACACCACAGCAATTGTCAGGCTGGGCTTCAGAGATGAAGTAGAAGGCAACTCCACTAATGGGAAAGAGACTATAAATAAAAACACACTAAAGATTTCATTGATCCAACACCCACTGAATGCATAACTCATCAAGGTGTTTGAGAACACTGAGATGCCTTGTTTGAACAGCAATCCACTGCTGTCAGTAATTTGAATTTTAAATTCTCACATTAGCTTCAGGGGGAAGCAGTGGGCGTACTCAGCAGGCTGAAGGTATGAGGAAGGAGAGATAAGGATTAAAATAGAAAAGCAAGAAAAAGGTGTCTATTTCAAAGTGTGCACTGTTAATTAATAGATTACGAGCCAAAAAAAGAAAATGCATAAATATTCCAGTGATGGCTTCACAGTTTAAAAATAAATTTTAATTCAGAATTAAAAATTACTCTAGCAGACTTTTTATTTTCAGATGAATTGATGGAGGGCTCGACTGGCCTAAGTTAAAGACATAGATGGAGTGGATTATTTCCCTATGATTCACAGAATCATGGAATCCCAGAATGGTTTGAGTTGGAAGGGACTTACAGCCCATCCATTGCCAACCCTGCCATGGGCAGGGACACCTCCCACTGTCCCAGGCTGCTCCCAGCCCCAATGTCCAGCCTGGCCTTGGACACTGTCAGGGATCCAGGGGCAGCCACAGCTGCTCTGGGCACCCTGTGCCAGGGCCTGCCCACCCTGCCAGGGAACAATTCCTGCCCAAGATCCCATCCAGCCCTGCCCTCTGGCACTGGGAAGCCATTCCCTGTGTCCTGTCCCTCCATTCCAGAAGAAAAGTCCCCTCTCCAGGTTCCCTACAGCCCCTCCAGGTCCTGGAAGGGGCTGTGAGTTCTCCACATTAACTTCTCTTCTCCAGGCTGAACAAGCCCTGACTTTATCAGCCCAAAGTTGCCACTGACCCCTTAAACCGTCCAAGCACGAGTTGACCTGGCAAGCAGGAAGAAGATAAAGCCATAGCTCAGCTCACTCCTCATCCTTTAGTCTCTTTTAACCAGACACAGCTCATCATCCTGCCCTCTGGCACCAAAGTACTCCAGAGAACAGCCTACAGTTGGCACAGGATAGTTTAGAGTGCCTGAAGCAGTCAGGAAGAAGAAGGAATTTTGCTGGGAAAAAGAGGTTGGACTAACATTCCCATGCTTCTCACAGCACCAGAAAGCATGAAATGACACAAGATGGACACTTCTCAAATTTTGTCACTATTTGTGACTTTGGAAACCTCCCAGTGTGGGGGAACACTGACAGCCCTGTCTTGGGAAGTGTGGCAGGAAGAGAGGGATGGAGAGGTCCAGCCAGCAGCCAGGCACAACCTGAGCTGCAGGAAAGGAACAGGAAACCATCTAAACCCTGCCCCCTGCCAGTTTGCTTATTGCCATCTCTCAACAGACCAAGAATTCTTCTGTACCCTATCTATATCCATCCACTGCCTGTGGATAATTAAGTTTTCTTCTGAAGTGTTTTTTAATAAAACTGAAGCTGCTGCCTAAGCCCTTCTCACACATCTGCACCATCCTCGTGGTCTCAGTTCATCTATAATTAAACACCAGAGAGCTTTATCACCTATCAGTCATAATTCATCCAGGAGCTTGTCTTATTTATCCAATTAAAAAGGTATTTATTGTCAACATATTACCTTTTTTTTTTTTTTTTTGAATACTTGCCCGGTGGAGAATCCCTGCACTGTTTCATTTAATTTGTGTGCAATAATATCTAGAGCAAAATTCTTGTGAAATCAGGGAGTGTTAAAATAAAAACAGCAGCTTCAGAGTTGGCATTATCAGGGAGCTCTCATGTAAGCTTCATGTACAGATGGAATATGGAATTGCAGCTGTGTACTTTAATATGGATTACTCCTTTGGTTTCTTTTTCAGGTTAACACACAAATTTTATTGTAATTTATCTGACAGCTTGGTTACTGGCAGGAAAATTCATTTTGCTGAAAGATGAAATGTGAGAAAATAAATACAGCACTATATTGAAAACAAGATAAAAAAAGGAAGGAGAGTAAAGCAGTATAAATTAAAATTATCCTGTTGCTGAGAAGAAAGACACAGAGGTATAGGGAGGTGTCTTGCTTGCACATTTATAATAAAAGTTTAATTTTTCAATTATATCCCAGTAATATCCTGTCCTGCAGCACTGATTACTTCCTTGGCTCACTGAAAATTAATTTTGCATAGTGCAAAACTGTCTTAGGAAAATAAACCCCATCAAAAGAAAACAAAACAAAACCAACCCAAACAAAACCAAACAAAACCCAACAATCCACCTTCTCATCTAAGGCTTGCAAATCCTTCTCCACGTGCAGATCCACAATAACACAAATGAGGAACTGACATGTTAATAATGTCTGTAGGAACTCATTAAAGACTGAGGACCCTGATTATGTCCTGTCACTCTCCTGTCCTTAACTGAGTCTTAAGTATGAAGAGCACTAGGCTTTCAGGACTGTAGATCTTGTCATAGCTTATAAATAATCTCCACTATTCATTTGGAATTTTGTACTTCAATGGTGTTTTGACACAACCAACATTGAAGCCAATAACCTGTAAATTATTGTATAAAATTACTGACATCTCCAGACGAGCTTGGTCTACCAGGAGCCCACTGAGGTGTGTTCTGCAGCATGCTGAGGTTGGTATCTCTGCCAGACAGGACCAGACCTAAACCTGGGGTGAGGGAATTACCTGAATTAGACACCACAAAAGGGGGACACTGGATTCCAGAAGCCATTCCAGGATGCCACTGCCAAGGTTATGAGCTGCCTCAAGGAAAAAAAACCCTACAGCTGTGGATCTTACATTTCTGTTTCCATCAGCTAAATGTTTAGGTGAAATTGATTGCTCTTAAAAACCATCTGATTTCTCCTTTCTTCCTCTTTTCTTCACCTGTATTAAGGCAGTCACGTTTTGCTCCAGGGGACAATGGAGACTGTGTTACATGAGACAACCTACTTTTGTGAGAACATACAATGGAAGAATAATATTTGGAGATGTCAGGTGGTGGCAGGTAAACCTCCACACAGGTGCACCTTCGTGCAGGCAGCACCGGGCTCTAGCTCAACTCATTTTCCGAATTCCACGTCAAATTAGCTAAGTCTGAACAACTGGAAAGTTTTCAAGATGAAAAGCACTTGTCAACATGACTCGGCCAAGAAATATATGTATAAGCAGAGAACTCAATTACATATGGAATGTTGGTGCCCTGCTAAGGAACAGCAATTTCAGGTGTGACAGAAGTTTTAAGGTTAATGATTTGGAAGCCCTAACTGACACTCAGCTTTCTGATGCCAAGGTAATGCCCTTTATAAATACATAGCAAGTGAGTGCTTAAAAATAAACACTAAATATTACTGAAGACAGGAACGCCTGTTAAGGAAAAAAAAAAGTGAAGGTGTGAAATAAAAATATGAATAGCCAGCTTAGATTCAGGGTGATTCAAGAAATTTGAGAGGCTTGCATAGGACACACAAGCCCACCTGTCCAACAACATCCAAGCCTGTCTACTACCTGTAATCTCAGCAAATAACTTTACCAATACAAATCTCCCTCAAATTAGTTTTTTTCCTTTCACCTGCGTATTTCCTCCTTTGAATAGAAATACGTGTTTTGGCTGATGCGTCATGAAACTCTAGTAGTGTCTGAAAATTACACGTGTCACCATATTCCAATGTGCTTTGCCCACATGTGGGCTGGTTTTGCAAAGGGACCTCAGCAACAGAGAGGTTAGATATAATGGAACTGTGGTGTATTTTTAGCTTGCCAGAATGGGAACATGTCAAGACACAGGAGTTGGTGCAGAGCTGGGAGTGGTGTGAACAAAACCATGAAAAAAGGGAGTGTCTGGCTAACACTGCCTCGGGGTAACATGAAAAACTGCCTTTTTTTTGTAAATCTAGCTCAAGGAAAGGTTATAACAGCATCAGGAACACCTCAGCCTTGCAAACCATTGCATGAGAGAAGCTGTGAACGGAGGATTGTGGTCTCTGGCAACATCCTGCACCCAGCCATGCTGAGCAAAGAGCCCAACGAGCGTTCCTCCTCCTGCCCCCAGATGTGATGGTTGATTTGGTGTCAGCTAGAGAAGAAAAGGTGTAGATGCATATCAGGCACACAGGAGGCCACCATTCTCTGCCTCTCAAGCGTGCTGGAGACCAGAAAGTGGGAAGGCAAACAGGAGACTGAGAGGTGTCACACAGAAGAGTGGATGAAGACTCACTTGGGCAACACAACATCCCTCTAAAACCAAATTCAATGTCCCCACAAACCCTCCAGCCCCCACAATCCCAACCCTGCTTGTTTCAGTGCCTTGACATGATTTCCCCCAGTCTCCTGCTGCGTTATTCCCTTTATTGAGCCACATCAGCCACCACCTGCTCACAGACAGAGCTCGTTGTCCCAAACAACCCCCATTGTTCCCAGATTTGGGAAGGACAACTCATACCCCACAGGGAAGTTGCACAAACTTCATGTTTCTGTAGAAAGAATGCTTTGCTCTCTTCTCCTCCTGTCCTTCCCCTTGCTTCTCTCCCTCGCCACCATCACTGGCTGGGGGATACTTGTTTGGACATTTTGCTTATACATTTAGCTCTGGCATGGCTCTCAGTAACCTTGACAAAAAATTGACATTTTTGCCTCTTTTTAAAACTCTGGAGCACACAAATTTTGCATCATTTAAAGAGTCAACAGGGAACTCATCACATCCTGACAACATTTTATTTTTATTTGGACATCTTCTCTTTGTGTCTTCAAATCTGTTTTTACAAACACTTGCTCAGGTTCTGAGCTTATTTGTCAACACAACTGGGTATAATCTTTTTTTTTTTTCATTTAACAGTTTTAGTCAATGCTGTAGCTACACAAATATACAACTAGAGAGGAGTTTCAATACCAAGATACTCTTTTGTGGTGTTCCAGAACAGTTTGACACTGTCACAGGACTTGAACAGGAAAATAATTTTGTACTTGTGACAAACAGCAAATCCAGTAGGTTTACTCCTTGTAGAAATGCTTTCCTAGGTGAGTTTTAGCTTCAAGGATTGGAAGTTTTCTTTACAAAGATATCAAACTTTCCGGGATGGTTTAATAGAAGTAGAATTTAGTTTAACAGCTACCCAAGGAGCAACTCCAGAGGGGCTAAAGCAGTAACTCTCTGGATGGTTCACATCCCCAGCAGAAACCAAATGATTTATCATCACTCTGCTCCAGTTTTACACTTGTGCAACTTCAAGGTTTAGCCAGTTGTGGCGGACACACTGAAGTGATGAATAATGAACCATTTTCCTCTCTGAACAAAAAATAACCCCTGTGAAAATATTTTATAGAGTTGCTCAGGAATCTGGGGAGTGGGGAAGATCACAATATGAACAAGGTGTTGATAAAAGTTTATTCCTGTGGCCAAATCATAGTCCAGAACCCAGTAATTTTAATTACTACGAGGAGAACTTCTCAATATGTAAAACCAAAACAAAACACCAGCTTTTTTCAAACTCATGCCAAATTCAGTAAACATTCTCTGTGTTCTGTGACATCTTAAGAAAATCACATCTCTGTGAGCTTCCACAACATAAAACAAATTTCTTTCAACCTTTTTCTACAATTAGCGTCTTTTTCAACAACCGTCTCATAAATTATTTTTTCAAGTTAAACACTTTCTTTATCTTTTATAGATAAACACAAGGCCAGAGGTACCATTTTTTAATTTAACAGACAGGTCTCTTACTTTGATGTCAAATACTCCTTGGGGGATCCATATAAGTGGAATATAAAATATTTATTTCTACGCTCCTGAATAATTAACACCTTTTAAAGAAGCGCACGAGAAATCTCATCTCTTTCTGGCATAAGACCTAGAATGAAACTCACCCTCACCAAAGAGTGGAGTTTTCGTGCCCATTTGTCCCATTTTCTTTGAATCTGGTAATTATTACTGTGTTAATTCTAAATGTACAGGATGAAATACCAATACAACACTGTCAGATTTTAATTCACCTCAGTACTTTGAATCATTAAAATAATTTTGAGAAGAGCCTTTCCTTTTATCTCTAAGTAAAATCTGCTATTTAGGATTCATTATGACATTGACTCTGTTGCTGATCATTTTTGAATACTGACCATTTTCCTTCAGTTTTACACCCAGTCCACTTACAACAGCTGATATGCAGAAAACCATCTGAGGAAAATACAAGCATGCAATTAGCTTTCAAATTGCTGGTTGTATGTTCAAGCTTGAGTGATGCAACAGCTACATGACAATTGTTATGAATGGTTTGACAGATGAATAAAGTAAGGAATTATTTTAAGTGTTATTAAGCAATCAAGGGAGTGTGTCAGCAACATTCTGTGTTAACAAGGCTCATATTGATCTAATTTTGCACCTCCTGCAGCTTCTAATGAGGACATTTTTATTTATGCTCGAGGAGACTGAAAGGTCTTATTAGTTAAATAATTTTAAGAGAGACCTGATTTGTGCAACTCCTGTCTCTAATTCTCTAAGTTTTTGGACTGATGCATGAGTATGTGCTATATGCCCTGCCACAGATGGCAGAACTCATCAAAAAGGGGTCCTGATTAATGCCACAGGAATTCTGTTGACAGAAACAGATGAGTCCCCTCATCCATGGAAGTGCATTTGCTCAGCCCATATGTATTAGTCACAGTGTATAAATTCATGAATATTTATCCACTCTGACCAGATCTGGGGATGCTCTAAACATCATCAGAAATTCATTGTCATGGACATCCAGGGCATGATTTACTGCTCTTGGGGAGACATAGATACATGGTAAATAGGAAAACAAATGCACCACCAGTGCCTCTCACCACATTTCCCCCTCCTGTGTCTGCTCAGAGACGTGTCCAGCGTAACCTCTCACCCTTTTCTGTGCTCTAGACCTTTCCCTGCTCCTTCTCCAAGCCATTCTGAGGCAGGAGCTGGATTAAAATAAATTCACTACAAGCCCTTTTCCCCTTTTTCCTCTGTTTTTGCACTAGAATTCAACCATTCTGGAACAGAAAATGTCCTAATACCTGTATCCTTTTCAGTTTCAAGAGCATCCTTATGCATCACACACAAGAGGTCTGGAAGGACACCCAAATCTGATAAAATATTTCTCACTGGCTGGAGGTAGGTCTTCACAATCAACAGTAACCACTGCAATTAAGCAGGTGAAGAAAAACAGACAATCTAGACACAGCCACCACTGCTTGAGGAGTAAAGTCACTACAGGAAAAATAAGTCCCATGCATTTAATTATGTGGATTTTAAGCAGAGGATTAAGCACTTATTTTAGCATAAAGAAATTGGAAAGTCTTGCTAAATCTAAATGGTAGCTCTTTAGCCCTGCTTTGCTGAGGTGGGACATTTCTGGGAGGAAAAAAAAAGGGTGAGAAGTTAAGTAAAGAAAAAGGGATGAATAGAAATAAAAATAGAAAGATTAACAGCTTCATGCAGTGCGTCTGAGTTCTGAAAAGCACACTGAACAGAGCAACCACGTGAGTAGAGCAAGCAGCACTTGCAAGAGTTTGTGGAATCATCTCCCAGATCATGAGTTTCAGTGCATTTCTGTGTACAGGCTTTTCTCCAGCCTGTTTCCTGGGGTCCATCATGATTTAAGGGATTCCTGGCCTTCACAGACAGTTGTGCCATACAGAATACTCCAATTCAATGCAGTAAAAAAAACTTACTTTGTGTTCAGTCCAAAGAACAACAGAAACAGATACTTGAGGCAGCTTTGTGTCATTACTACAGACAAGCTTTCCTCTTATTCTGGCCCATGCTATCTCTGACATCAGGGCTGAGGTGGCAAGCAGGCTGCTTGCGCTTTCCATCAGCCTAACCTCAATCTCCTGCCAACACGTCATCAAAATCTCAGGCACCTACGTTACCTGCTCCTTCCTGTTACAAAAAATGTGAAAATAATTCTGCCTGAGAAGCTGCTTTGGGAAATTGAGGTTTAATGGCACCATCAAGAAGTGTTCACACAGAAAGTGCAGGTTTGCTCCTGTACCCTGATCACAGGGATGTACGTGGAATTTCAAATATTGCCTTCTTTGTTGTTTTTAATACCATCTCCTTTTCTCAGCTTCCCACCCTTTCCCCTCAAAGGCTGAAAATGTTGGAGCATGGTCTACTTCAAAAGCCAGCAACTGTTCCAGCACTGCTGGTTACCTCAACCACACACAATCTTCCCTCCTTCTTAGTGTAATTTACCTCTGAGGAGAAATTCTTTGGCCTCCCACATTAGAACACCCCATCGAGGTTCTCAGGATTTAACAAAACTAATGCATAGTGTGATAAATTAAACCATTCCAACCCACAACCTACCTAAGAGGGGCTTAAAATAAAAAGCTCAGGCCAAACGGCACTCCATTTAAAACCTTTGTTGAAAAGGCAAAGGAAAAGCATCAAAAAGTTTACCAGAAAGGTAATGGAGGAAGAAGGTATAATTTCCATTTTTTTAAGCTCTTCTCTTGTAGTCTCACAGCCTGAAATATGAAATAAATTTTCTTGAACTGTTTCACTGAAATACATTATAGATGAATCATTGGAGACACATATCTCACCAGATTTGTCACAGCAATAAAACCCTGACCTAAGGAACATGCCCTGAGACAAGAGAGGGGAGAGTCCTGTCAGTCTGACTGACTAATAACTCCTCCATCAGCAGTCAATTATTGGGCTATTACCAGTGACAAAAACCGGTGAGATGCGCTACAAACTGGAGAGCTGGCAGACTTTCCCCAGGAGAGATGGCAACCTCTGAGGTCAGCAGACAATGCTCATTTTTCTCCTGCCCTGGGCCTTTCCCACCTTTCCCAGGGGAGCTGAGAGAAATGGTGATCATGGATCCCAATTCCTTCCACTTCCCATGGAAATAAATCACCCCTTCCCACGGGGATGGTGGAAGCCTAATTATCTGCTGCTCAGTTAAAAAAAGACACTGCACAGGTACCACCAAGAGAAAAACAGCTGCACTTTGTTGCATTTACTTCTGCCTCGTTCCTTTGAGCTGAATGAAGCATTGCTCTAGATATTCTGCAACCACTTTTTTCCCACAACGATTCATGTCTTGTACAGTTTTTGCAGTATTGTCACCAAAGGTTTTATCTTTTTTTTTTTTCTTGGCTCTGACAGCCCCCCATTGTTGCCCAGGTCACACCACACAGCTCTCCTTCCCACCCCGGCCTGGAACAGTCACAGGTGAGTGTTCAGAGGACGAGGGTCAATTATCAAAGCTCCCCTCAGGCCACAGAAAGGTTCTGTAATATTGTCAGTGTTTGCTCAGGTGGGGCAGAACTGTCTGGTGTGACTGATGTCACACTGCTGCTGCCAGTGTCACAGCAAAGGAGGGGAGAAAGGAGCAAAAATAGATGGAAAAGGAGGGAAGGGGAAGGGGAAGGGAGAGAGGGAGAGAGAGAGGGAGAGAGGGAGAGAGAGAAAGAGAGAAAGAGAGAAAGAAAGAGAGAAAGAGAGAAAGAGAGAAAGAGAGAAAGAAAGAAAGAAAGAAAGAAAGAAAGAAAGAAAGAAAGAAAGA
>NW_024581720.1:0-32594 GCF_017639235.1 Corvus kubaryi
AGAAAGAAAGAAAGAAAGAAAGAAAGAAAGAAAGAAAGAAAGAAAGAAAGAAAGAAACCACTGAAAAGCTCAAGAGAATGCTGAGCATGCATGAATCACAAAGATGCCTTAATTCACTATTTAAAATTTTTTTGGTTTAATACTCACATTAGAGGCTCATACAACCCAATCACCCACTTCTAAGAGATTTCTTGTTTACATTTCAGCCTGAATGAGTGATCATCCAAAACTTTCTAAACATTGCATTCCATAAATTTATGATGGCAGGAATGAGCTTCTCACTGCTGTACACATTCACTGCACTGGCTGACTGAAAGATCAGAGTGATCACAGTGTTTGCCACACCAGCAAAGTTCTCTCCTATCGTGTTAAATAAATGCAGTTAAAAGAACACAAAAGTGGCATGTCATCATGAGCTCTTAAGTACATCTTCCCCTAAAAGGGGGTATCTGTGGTGTAGACTTCACACCCCCTCTGGGGCATGTAAGGTCATGATGTCGTTTTCAGCAGAACCCAATTTTTGCTTGGTTGAGCTTTCATGAGGAGAATCAGTTGTTGTGTGAGACAGAAAACCAGAAGTCTGTGTGTCACCCTCTGGGAATGCCAGATTCCAGAGCAGATCCGTGGTTTCTCCTACCTGAGTCACTGGTGGTGGCAGACCACACTTTAAATAAACCTTGCATTAGAACTTCAGAAATGTGAACCGCAAGCCATGAATTAAACAAATGCAGAGAGAGGATCCCCAGGGAGCCCCGGAGCTCACAGGCTCCGAGTGCTTTTGAGGGGATGGAAGTTTATCAAAAGAAAGGCAAGTCCAGCTTATTACAGTATTGGGATACAATGCTAAAGGATTTCTTTCCAAATAAATTACATATACCTGCGAAGACTCAAAAAAAAACCCTTTTGAAGGTACAGAAAGGGAGGAGAGCATGAACACTGGGAAAAAAAAATCCACATTTATCATTTAGAAGCAAAAACTATGCAGCAGCTCACTGTACCCACAATTACACACAGGGCTAAGCTTAATTAGGCCCTGAAGTGAAGAACAAACAGCGAGTGTGTGCGCCGTAACACTTGTGTTTAAAGTAAAAATCACATTCCCAGTTTGGCCTCTGATGGAGCAAGGGATGGCGATGCAGGTGGCACAAACCTCCCCCAGCAGCTCCTGGGACCTTCAAACACAAACTCACAAACCTGATTACGTTTCTCTGATTTGCTTGGGTATTTCTGAGAGCTCCTAAAGATTTGTTGAACCCTTTTTGAGCTCTCTGAAAAAGCAGGGTTTATGCATAAAAAAAGACATAATTTAATTACCGGCGGCAAAGGTGCCATCAAACTGACCTCAAAATTTCTGCAAAGCCAAACACAGTGAAGTAAGGGAGAGTGTCTCTTTCCTTCAGTTTAAATGCAGGCCTGATTCTGGTAGTCACTCCATTTTATCACTCAAGCAAGAGGTATCAAGCCAGCAAAAGTCAGTTTTCAATTAAAAGAAAAGTGACAGAGTGACAGAGACATGAAATGTACTAAACTAGACTTAAAAAACTGGAATTTTTGGCATGTAAAACAACTAACAAGTCAGAGTCACAGTATTTGGGGCAAACAGGCAATACTTACCAAAAAAATAAGATAAGGAAATAATACCTGTTCCTTCTCAGTCAGTTGGATTAAGAGTATCTCATAACACTTCTCAGGATTACGGAGCACTTCCTCTGTAAGGACTTTTCTTTTTTAATTTTTCTAGTCTTATTCTCAGGAGAATCCAGTGTATTTGCATCCATAATAATGTTTTTCCTGTATTTAAGACGCCTTCCCCCAAACCACTTCTGTAATTGCACATCCACTCAACAGTACGCATGCATTAAATAGCAAAGAAATTATGAATATCCTGGCACAGCAGGAATGGATTATACTTTGAAATATACAGAATAACTTGTAGAAGTTTCAAGTCTTATCCAGCAAAGCCTTTCCCCCAGGAAACACGTGTGAATGAGGACCACAGAAGGTCCTTTATTAGCAAAAAATGAAAGACAGAAATGAAAAGGTTTTTCCTTAACTCATTAAGAAAACACCAATTTTGATAAATCAAAGCAGAAAGATGCAATTTGTACTAGAAATGGAAGCTTCTCCCGGATTTATTTTTATTTTAGTTATAGAGACTCCATCTCTGTTCCACTGTAGTCGGTGACTGCGGGTTTCGTTCAATGACTACGCTTAATTTCTAAAATTAAATAAAAAATTTTCCCATCTTGGGTGGGTACTATCTGCTCTCAAGTAGGTTCCAACACTTTTGAAGTGAAAACATTACAGAAACATCCAATTATTTACAGGATTCAGGCTGACAGGCCATACAGCTAAGCCTCTATATAGAATGCATATTCCACACAGTGCCATTCGTATGCAGCCCCCAAAGAGATTTGGGTAATGCCTCAACAAGCATAACTTCTAACTGTGGATTGGGAATGCTCTTAATAATTTTTTTCCCCTCCAATTATGAAATGCAAATTGTGAAAAGCAGAATTTGCATCTTAACTTGACTTACATATTATCTCTGCCTTGCACCTTAGGAAATTGCCAGATATTAAGTCATAGAGATGCACCAAGACCATCACAGTTTACTGGAATCAGAATAATTTTACTTCCTGGCTCAATTGTGTTTTGAACAGTAAGATCTACTTTTTGTCCTGACACATTTTTAAAATGTGTAAATTAAGAGTCATAGGTCAGGTATTACTCACTAAAAGTAACATCTGTCTGCCTAAAGAAGCATTTTCCTCCACTGGATATCTCAGATTTAAGAACAACCTGCTAGAGAGCTGGATAAACCTCATTCTTGGCAGCTGGCTGACCCACTAATTATTCTAAATGTCTACTTTATCCCAAAGTACATCTTTTTTTTTCAGCAAATAATTAAACAGCTCATTTGGCAACCTTGTTCCACCAATCCTGGTTCAGTTCTTTGCTGCTCTCATGGCTACTTTCACTAAGCTTAATATTATCTGAAGCACATTGCCAAGTTTCATTAAAAATGTTGATTTAGCCCTTGAATAAATTGCCACAGTAATACTAGATGTCTATATGGATAAATACAATTCAACTCCTTTTCTTGCCACTGCACCCACACACAAAGCATGAGAAAGGCAGCACTCCTTTTGCTCTAATTTCTCTGTCAAACATATTTTTATTTGCATTCTTCTGAGTATTTTTGGTCATATCCAAGAGCATGTTTTCATTCCAAGGAGCAGAGAATTGCTGCACAACTAGCCTCAACATCCATAAATCTAAAATATTCGCAGAAATAGAATCCTTTAGATTTTGATGACTTAGTATTTACTTTAGATGCTCTTGAGTTTAAGACAAATGCTACTTTCTTAGCATACTGTAAAGTCTTACAGGAAGTATATAAAATTTAAGACACAACTTTTCTTACGTGATAACACTGACTGCGCTGAAAAACACTGTGTTTTCAAAAAACAATCTGAAAGCCAAAGGGAAAATAAAAACTTGGATGCTTTCTTTTGCTAAAGAGGTATTTTTAACTCTTTTTTTTTTTAGGATCTTGTACCAACCAACGCACGATGCAACAGCTCTAGGGCAGCATCGGGTGCTTGGTGCTGGGTTTGTGGCAGCCCTTTCCTCACCTGGAGAGCGTGAAACGAGCACTGCTGATGCCACCAGAAATGCCACGCGGGGAAACAACTCTAAATAAGCTCTATTTGCTAAAGCAAGAACTGTGGGAGAGGATTGTGTGTGACTTGGCCTTGAAGCATTTACATTTGTGTTTACATTAAGGAGCCAGCCCTTGCTGCAGGTCTGAGCAGGAGAGCCCAGGCAGGAGGGAGGACT
Source organism: Corvus kubaryi (assembly GCF_017639235.1). Classification (NCBI taxonomy): domain Eukaryota; kingdom Metazoa; phylum Chordata; class Aves; order Passeriformes; family Corvidae; genus Corvus; species Corvus kubaryi. The sequence goes on from NW_024581720.1 coordinate 3,844, forward strand.
CGCTGGTGTATTTGCAGACGTGATCACAATCTGTCACTCGACCCCACAACACCACCACACAATCTCAGGGGCTGCACATCTCCCTGTTTGTGATGGAGCACTTCCAGAGGCGAAGGAATTTCAAGGTTAACTTTTCCCCCCTGCCACCCCAGCAGGCCAGGGTGGTTTGTTTGGATTAAATAATTGATTTTTTTTTTTTTTTTTTTTCCTTTTTGCTCAGTGACACAACACTGGAAAACATTTTGGGCAGGACCCCGACATGCTGTCAGCTTAAGATAAAGCCCTTTGCACCACATTCCATCAGTACAAATTACTGGAGAAGCTCCATAAAGAGAACACCTGTATTTGTGAACTGGATCATGGTGCTAATTCTGCATCGCCCCACTTCTGACAGGCTGAAGAGAACTGAAAATTATTAGCCAAGCAAATTGACTGAAAACTTGATTAGCAGCTGGCAAAAGATTTCAGATGAAGCTCAGAAACCTCAGTGACGTTGAGAAAAATAATAGGTAAAGTGGAAATTATTTCAGTTCAGCTTCTGTAATGTTTCAGATAAATGGAGAGATTTCCTATCTTCTTATCTAACCCAAGAACTGCTACTGCCACATAAAGTGCAAAACAGAAAAATGGAGACAGAGGCTGATAGAATGGATGTTCCCTATGGCAAGTGTTACAATGTAACTGTTTCTACTAAAATTTGCTTTATTTAGAAGAATTTTAACAAAAATGTCAGTACTATCTTGGCTGTCCCCCCCAACACAGCACTCAGATGCTTATAAACAGTCCAAGGCCTCTGTATATTCCTTTGCAATAGCTTGCCTCCATAGGTTTTCCTTCAACAATCAATACTAAATAAAATGAACCTGAATTTCAGGCAAAAGCAGGCAGAGTTTCAAAATCAAACTGACCAAATACAGTGAGGAAAGTGCATTTTTCATTGCAATAGACTGGGATGTAAAAGAACAAAAAAGCAAGATGGGACATATTTCTACGCCATCCTAAAAAAAATGCAATTTTTTAACTAATAAAACAGGATTGTAAATTCAAACATTCCTAGCTGGCATCAAACCACAACCTTCTACATCAAAATGAGATAGTTCTCCTGCTGATTTAAACAGAAAACTTTCCTAATCATGGGAAATGCCTTTGTAATCTACTTGTGTCCACAGCAGTTTAAAGAGTTCATAGTCCATGGAATATCACAGATAGAAATGGAAAATAGGTATTTTCAAATGTAATTTGCCATATATTTAGGAAAAATAATAGGTTTTTGAAGGAAATACTACCAATCCCATTGCATCTCTGAGGCAACTCTATGCAGATCTGTAAGCACCCCCCAGAACATGTGGAAATATTTCCAGAAGCTGAAATGGATATAAGAAGAGAAACACTTTTAAGTGTTACAAATCCTTTGTGTTTAAGAGGGAACAAATTTTTTCTGCCCGGAGATTTCATTTTCAGAAAAATCTATTAAAGATGGAATCGAGAGGTAATCTCTTTCCACTGAAATCCCAAAGGCAGAATCCCAGGCTGGTGAGGTTGGAAGGGTGGCCCAAGCCCAACCTCCCTTCTCAACCAGAGGCTGTCCATGCCCAGCTGGGTTTGGAATCCCATGAACCCGATGATGCCTGTGAATGGAAAAACATTTCAGTACATTTAAAACCTGCTTACTTCTCCTGGGCTGGCTGCTCTGCCTCGTAAGCAGCCACCTTAGCTCCTGTCCCTGCTGGTTTTGCTGTTCTTTGCCTTCTTTTTCTCCTCGGAGCTGGGTCCATGACGTCTGGGCTGCCCAGGAGCGAGGAATCCCTTCGTTCTGGAGCTGCCAAGAGGAAAGCCACCCAAGGTCAAAAGAAATCCACCATGAAGTGTTTCAAGACAACCCCTAAAATATTCCCTTTTTGTTTCATTCTTATGAAAATCTCTGCACTGCCAAGATGGCCTCAGAACTGGGAGAAGTTTGTGACATAAAGGCAAGTTCAAAATTTAAACCAGAAAGATAATCTTGCCTTGATACGTCTTTGTAGCCAGCGGAGAGAAAGACCAGCAACCCCAAACTGGACAATCTGTCTGGATTTTTACTGCCTCCTTTGCTGAAGCTGAGTGAAGCAGGCTCTGTCCAGGTTCACCTACCTATTTAAATTACCATGTGAATTCATACAATATGCTTTATGTACACTTAAGCAACAAACCCCCTCCACTTTGACAATCACCTACTCAAAACTCAAATGTCAAGACAAACAGATCCTTCCTTAAGCTAAAACCCTCCATAAAAAAAACCCTATAAATGCATTCAGAAGTTATGCAGACATTTTTATTCCAGCTATCAACATCCTGCAGCATATTTTCATTTGGTATTCCTGCTTTCAAAATGAAATCTTTAATTACCTATAATTTTCAAGACAACGATATCCAGAACAGCACAAACTTCAGCTGAAATATATTAAATAATAATGTGGTGACTGAAGCTGATGCTATTAGGGAAACTTCCTTGTTTATTACGTTTCTGTGCATTTTAGGGAGGTTTAATCCTCATGTGGATGACAGACGCCATAATTAGAGATTCAATGCAAAAGGTTTTCACAAGTCCTGTTTCTCCATTCCTTTCACACTGGTTATCCACGTGTGCTGAAAATGAAGCAGGGAGGTAACACACAGCCCACAAGTGGCATTTTCACTGTTTCTCAAAGAAACATGTGTTTCTGGCCAAGAACACTGATAAATTAATCAGAAGCTCCCTGGAGCCAGTGCAGCACAGTGAAGCACATGCTTAACATTCAGTAATATTAAATATTCACCAGCACGCACTACACTGCATCATAGACTTGCAGAAATTTGCAGGGTGACAACAGGTATTAGCTGATGTATTTCCAAGGCACGAGCTAATTAACAAGTTCTAAAGTCCAGCGCAGACAAGATACATTCCTACAGTAAATGCTGAGAAGGTTTAAACGACAGCCGAAGTCTCCACACTAAACTTTAACTACATATGCGTACTTTTCCAGTGTTCAGTGCTGAATATATGTTCATGATAGTAACTCTTTACCTGTCTGGGGCAGTGTGTCCAACACTTGCACAAACACTGTTTTATAGATCTCAACATCACTGTCCAAAGTTGGCCTCTTCATAATGAATACACACAGAACAGTTTACTGTCAAGAACCCAACAGATTTGAACAATTTTGCTGTCATAACTCCTGTCCTTCCTTTTTGCTGTTCTCCTACCACACCCTCTTCTTTGGCCAAAAAAAGTAGATCCAGAGGTGAATCTCATACACAAAAACCTACTTTTTCCTAACATAGTAAAAAAATGTCCCTGTGTTTTCACCTGTGCAATTTGGTGATCACGGCCCTCATGCTCAGCATTTTTTTTGCTGTTTAGACACAGAACTCTTCCGTGTCTAAAAAGAATTTTTAAAAGATTTTTCCCTTCTTTAGTTTCAAAAAAAAAAAAATTTCTTTTAATAATACCAAAAGAAATGTTTCTCATTCGGGTGGCCCAGAATTCAATCTCACAAATAGCAGCAGAGTGGCTCATGGGTGAGGGTTGATCACCACAAGCTTGGGGCTTTTTGTTGTGTTTGCTTCTTTCTTTCAAGCCAAAACTCTCAGAACTGCTGAAGAAAAGATGGAATACACTTGATTCTCACAGCACCGTGCATCACCACTGGACTTTAAACACACACACACTACTGCTGCCCAAAAATAACTCCCATTACTGAATTCATTTATAGCACTTGACTAAAAGCCAAAGAAAGCTTCAGCAAAATATTATCCATTGCTCAACGTAGAAACCTTTTGGAAAAATGAGAGACAGTCTTAGGCACAAGCCTAGCTTTGCATTCTGGAAATATTTTCTGTCTAAATTTAAGCAACGTTTTAAGGAAGCAAAGTTTCTTGACTCCTTGTGAAATTAAATTTCTTACTTCTATGTTACGTAATTCAGTATGAATGATTGTTGTACCTTTGAGAGGAATATTGCAATTTAAACATAGACAGGACTAGTGCTGGATGAAAAACAGTAATTAAACCTCCTACACCAAACATTGATTTAGAAAAGAAAACATTCCCAATAGATAACACACTCTGCAGGTGAGTAACTGCAAGAAATAAGATTGATAAGACAGCAAGAAGGGGATCATAGTTCAAATACTAAAAGAATGTTTGTGGCAAGAAGATTAAAGACTTTAAACAAAAACTTCTGCTTGTTGGAGGGTTTCTTGTTGTTTTGGGGGTTCTTTTTTGTAATTTTGAGAAGTGGTATTATTTGGTGGGTCGAGGGAGTTTTTCAATAGGATATTCTAGAAAATAACTGAAAACTAAAAATAGCTGTGGTTGGTTTGGAAGAGCCAGGATGAAATCAAGTCAGTGCAGCCCCACAATGCTGGGGACCTGGAAATAGAAGATGCCTTTAATACAGAAAAATGCCAGGACTCATCCTCAAGACATTTGGAAATAAAGCATCGGGATCTCTGAAAGAACAGAAATTAATTTCTGTAGCCTAGTTATAGAGAGGCAGTCCAGATAGATTCTACAACACACTTCTGCATTACTTTATTTTGATATATGGAAGTCAACGGTTTAAAAGGAAATACCTTCCAACCTGTCACATCCACTTTCAGTTTGAAAAAAACCCAACTCTGTGCACCTTCAGTCTCTGTATCATCACCTCTAATGAACATTCTACAGCTGTGACTTGTCTAATTATTCATGGCAGCGTCAATGAGAAAACAGGATCCAGATCCTCTCAGTACAGCAATAAAGGGCTAAAATCAGCACCAAAAGCTTAGTTTTGCCATAAAAAAATATAAACAGGAACAAAGGCAAGCCAAAAATGAGCAGAAGTTTTCCAAATTTGAGGAATTTGTTTGCCTGCAATGACCTAACTTCACACTGACAGAATACACAGCCTTGATGTCCAAATTATGAATGGCGGACCAGAGGCAGGGAAAAAAGCTGCAATTAATGAGGTTTTACCTATAGGAAACACAGTCACAGACACCACTTCTCTTCACCTTGCTGTTACATATTTAAGATATAACAAATGAACAAATGGATTCAAGGAACATTCACATTTTCAGCCTGTACCACTAAATGAAATGTATTTCGTTTCATCACAGTAAAGAACTTGCACTGATTAAGAAAAAGAAAAGCTTTTCCAGACTGGTATAGAAGAGGAAATATTTTTAAAGGACATAGGCATTTATCCTGAAGAAAGGCCTTTATTTAAAATTATCTCCTATCCTGGAGATTTCATCAACAGCACCACAGAATTCTGACAATTTCAATTTCTCTTCTGAATGAAAAGTTCTCTTTTTCATCCAAGTAGGAAAGACTTAGGAAAATCTGTTCAGATTTTCAGATACTAACACTATTGCAGCTCCCCTAAATTCCTCCCAGAGCCCTCCTGTCAGCAGAGCAGAACTCCCTGGTTGAATTCTGCCTTAACTCCAGGCAGCATGTTTTGCTCCATGGAATTACTCAACTCAACTTGGATGATGACTTAACTTAAAATCAGCACCAATATTACACAAAAAATGGGCTGAGAGGGGACCAAGTGGTCACCAAACTATCACCTGAAGAGCACCAGGACTGCCTGTGAGAGCTGTCCCCCAAGCTGCCAGAGGAAGGACAGAACAGAGAGGGAGCAGAACGCATCACTTTAATCCCTGCCTGTAGTATAACTCCAGCAATTTCATGGTTTCTCAATCCCAGCAAAATTCCCCAGGGATCACCACGGCTGATAATAATTAGCATCTCTTTGACAGCCTCGGCAGAGCCTTCTAAATGAATGGGTATGGAAATTAACACATCCCAAGGATGCAGGCAGTATCTGCAAAGCACAATTAAGTCATTCCTGACAGGCAACTGAGGAAACACCATTCCTACCTACGCTGAGGTTACCCCGTGTACAGAGCCTGGCATTTTTCATGAGAAATAGATCTGTTTAGATCACTCAGAGATCCAAAATTAAACACTGGTATTTACGGTCCGTGCATCTGCTTGGCTGAAAGCAACAGGAATATGTCACTATATTAATTTTCGGAAAACAACGAGAGCCATTCCCCATTCCCTTTGTTCTGCCCTACTGTATATTTCATTCTTTGTATAAATTTGGGTTTACTGTACCATAATCCCCTGGGGCCGAGAGGCAGTTGAGACCGAGGTTCTATAAATTCTCTGTCAGCTGGTTATTAACATTTATTTTTACAAAGAATATCTCCATGGGAAGTGTTTATGAAGACACATTTGAAAACAACTCCGGCAAAAAGTTGAGATCCAGCTACACAAAATTTATAAATTGTATTCAGCTCAGTAAGGAAGTTTACATTTCACCCTCCTAGGCTGTATTACCACTGAGTTTTCTATTTGCAAAGTATTCTTTTCCTGACATCACCCTTTTCTAAAAGTTTTTTAAATACAATACTTTAATTGAAAAAAAAAAACAAACCCCAACCAAACCAAACCAAGAACACCACACAAAACAAAAAAAAACCCAACAAAAAACCAAACAAAAGCCCCCCCAAAAAAGCCAAAAAACACAAAATAAAAACCCTAAAAAAAACAAAACCAAAACACCCAACCAAACAAGAAAAACAAACAAACAAAAAAACCCAAAACAAAAAAGAAAAAAGCCCACCCTAAACATCAAACAACAAAAAAACCCAAACAGAAAACCAAACAAACAAAAACAAACAAACCAAAAAAAAAAAACCCAAAACTACCCCACAAAACACCCTTATTTCAAACCTGCAGGGAAATGAATCAAGTTATGGCAAAACCTGTTTGCCATAAGGTTTCATTCTCAACACTTATTTGTTGGAGATAACTCAGGCGCTCATCTGTTGCCATCTCACATTGTCTTGAAACCACATGGCAAAAAAAATTAGGGTAAATTTGACACACAAATAGTAAGTTTGGTCAGGAAGCATGAAAAAGTCTCTTTTCATCTATCAAAATACAAGAGGGTAAAAAAGGAATGCATTTTACACATATCCAAGAGTCTCTGGGGGAGCTCATTAATTTTAATCATCAAAACCATGATCTGTAATAGAAATCTTTCTTTTAAAAAATACCTTGAGAAGGGAAATTTCAATGAACCACATAATCAGATGAGAGATACTAAGTTTCAATAACCCACATTAATGTGCTTTGCTGAAAATACTTCAGTGGTATTATAATTCTTAAAAAGGCCCTGTTTACGAGCATTGCTAAAGGTTATGATTTTGCTTGAAAATACTACAAATTTATAGTGTCCCTAGCCCCTAGAAGTTAGTACCTCTGTCACAGCACAAAGAGAAAGCTTTGGGATGTGCTCAGATCCTTCCTGATGTGGGTCAGGCAGGTGCTCTGTTGAGGCAACATTTTGCAATTTCTATCTGGACATCTAAAAACCTCCTAACAACTGAAGCCATTTTCCCTGCTTTATTTTCCGTGGGTGCTTTTCAGGAGCAGCACCAAGGCTGGTGACTCGGATGCTGTGGTGGTTTTAGGCTGCTCAGCAACAGATTTTCAACAACCCACTGCAATTCCTGATTTACTGTGAGAATCTCTTCTCCCTCTCTGGCCCTCACATCTTTTCAGAGCTCTGTATGAAGGCTAATTTTCTGTGCACCATGGCTGGATGCGCCGTCATCCAGCACACAAGCACTTCCAAATTCAGGCATCAGCACTAAAAAGGTCGTGGTCTGAAGAGGTTTGGATGAGCTCAGTGTCCCGGGTGTGACTGTTTGCTGGAGTCATCCTCTGGGCTCCCGGGATGTCCCATTTGGATCATCTGTACCACCCAGGGTGGAGGTAGGAGGCTTCTGGACACAACTCCCAGGAGACATGAAGCACCATGCAGGTCGAGCAAACACAACAACAAAGCAGACAGACACAAGAGCTGAAATCATGGGGCTACAGAAAGCTTTGGAAAGGATTTCTGGGCTGCGATGTCCCAATTCAATGTGAGGTAGTGGAGCCCAGAGTAATTCCTCACCAGGCTCGTAAAGCATAAATCTCATGCCTGCAACTCCATCACTGTTGCTCAACTTGGATTTTCTGGTGTCTGAGCTGATGTGGCTCAGGCCCTGGCACCAGCAGTGGTGGGGCTTCCAAGGATCACCTATAAGGTTACCCCATGTCAGAAATCTTTATTATCCCTAACCCCTGGCTGTGCAGATGTGGAGCCTGAGGTCAGAAAGTCAGTCCTAAAGAAGAATGTGAACAATCAACATTATTCACTGATTTCAAACCAGTAAGTGATTATTTTGTTAACCTTTATGTAGTCATAAAACCACAGAACCACAGGCTGGTTTGGGTGGGAGGGGATCTTCCAGCTCATCCAGTGCCACCCCTGCCATGGGCAGGGACACCTTCCACTGTCCCAGGAGGCTCCAAACCCCATCCAGCCTGGCCTTGGACACTGCCAGGGATGATGGGGACTCCACAATCTCTGCAGGTAAGAGTCACCTGTGCTGCTACTTGGAATGGGAAGGTAAATAACAGATCTGCTCATGAGCACTTTGCAACTGGGCCTCTGAGTGAATACCAACAGCGAGTCTCAAACCCTCACAGTGAGAGCTGCTGCTACTCCTGTGATAGATTCTTCACTCATTATCTCTTGGATGGAGAAATACACAACAGTGACTGAAAGATCTGCGGACAATAAAGCCTTTTGACTTCATTTGGCTGTATTTTGACTTTCTCAGCCAGCAGTGTGCCCAGAAGGCCAGTGGCACCTGACCTGTATCAGGAATAGTGTGGCAGCAGGACCAGGCAGTGACCATCCCTGTGCTGGGCACTGCTCAGGCCCCACCTGAAATCCTGGGGTCAGTTCTGGGCCGCTCACAACAAGAAGGATATTGAGGGGCTGGAGCATGTCCCGGGAAGGGAATGGAGCTGGGAAGGCTCTGGAGCTCCAGGAGTGGCTGAGGGAGCTGGGAAAGGGGCTCAGCCTGGAGCAAAGGAGGCTCAGGGGGGACCTTGTGGCTCTGCACAACTCCCTGGCAGGAGGGGGCAGCCGGGGGGGTCGGGCTCTGCTGGCAGGGAACAGGGACAGGAGGAGAGGGAACGGCCTCAGGCTGGGCCAGGGCAGGCTCAGGGTGGACAGCAGCAGGAATTTCCCCATGGAAAGGGTGCTCAGGCCTTGGCAGGGGCTGCCCAGGGAGGTTTGGAGTGCCCATCCCTGGAGGTGTCCCAGGAAGGGCTGGAGGTGGCACTCAGTGCTCTGGGCTGGGGACAAGGTGGGCATCAGGCACAGCTGGGACTGGATGGCCTTGGGGGTCTTTTCCAACAAAGACAAATGATTCTGTGATTCCATCACTTGTTAAATTTATTTTCTTATTTCTTTGTATAAAGCACGGGGTTGCCCTGGTGCCTGAACAGTCCTTGCACTGCCTGGTCTGTCCTGGACATGCACATGAAAGCTGGTTTAGAGGATCACCATCCTGACACACAGTTCATTCCCAAAGAACCCCACGGGAGTCATGAGGCCAGAGGGAATTGTGTACTGAAGACAGCCTTAAATTTCAAGTGTGAGCTGCACTCAGGACATCCCATCCCCCAGGAGCTCAGACTCCTCTGCCACAAGAATGATTTCTTTCCCCATTAAACAACCTTTGAGAAAATCAATACAACTCAAGGGAGGCCATAACTCTGGAAAATGTATGTTTTCATAATTATGGTATTTTATGGTGGATAAATCAGTAACCTCTACTAATAACTTCATCATGTTGTACTTATAAGCCTAAGATTTTTTTCAATTGTATCGCACATTCCACTTTTTTGTACTATAGATATTTCTACTTTAGCCTGAGAAGACATTCCAGGTGGAAAAATCCAAGATAAAACCCTATTTAAACAGGAACTTTGCTTGTCTGTATTTCACTATATATTTGTAAGGAAGCACAAAAACATTTAAACAAATACTACACTCAGAAGGTATTTTGCTACTTATTTATACAGCACCATAAATACGTGATGCTGTTTCAGAGATAAAATAGGAACATAAACATGTGGCACTGTGTCTTTTCGAGAAAAAGACAGATTTAAAGCTTTAAAATAACCAACTCTAAAATTAGTCAGTGACACAGGGCCTATACCCCTTCAAAATGACACACAGCTTTAACCCTGGAACACAAACCAGCCACTTTAAAACTGTCCTTACACGTGAACACACAGAACTGACGATGGCATGGAGCCTAATCATCCAAAATTTCGTCATCAAAAGACAAAAGTCGAGATGAGTAAAAGGGAAGTGGTGATTCCTGGGGTGGGCAGGCACGAGAAGAGGGCTGGTGTTATTGAGCAAGGCTCAGCCACAAGAAAAGCTGGGATCTACTGGCCCACGAGCCACTCAGATGGCCAATATGATTCTTCAGCTTGTGAAAGATTATAACGTGTGTCCATAATCCTTCAGTCAATGCTGATGGAGAACAGCTGAGAGTGAAAAGCTTAATTAATGCCCCAAACACTGCTACTGACAGGACCAAAGGCGACGTCGACATTATGAACTAATTAAGGAAACAAATCTAGACATTAAATGTGTTTTGGCCTTTTTGAAATGTTTATTTGAAGTATTTTGAAGATTAAACCACTGCCCAAAGTATTCAATGTCTTGAAAAATGAAGTGGAAAAATGGGAAGTTAGACATGACAAAGTCAGGAAAGCCAAGCTTTGCTCCAGCATCCTCCAAGCTTCAGTTGATGATCATCAAAACTTTGGGGTGACGCATGTGAGATTTTGTACTGCCTTCTTTTATATCCATTCTCCTTTCCTCTCCCTGCCTTAAGCAAACTTTGAGACAAACTGAGGAGACTGTGGTGACTGGTGAAAGCAGATCTTTGCCCATGAAGTGACCACACAAGGTCCTTGACAGAATTATTTCAAACCCCTTCCTTCTCAAAGAGTTTTCCATGAGAAGCTCGTGCCCTTTCAAATGACCTTTCCTGCAGAAGGGATTGTTGGAATATTTATATTGTGCTTTTTGCATGTATAGACCTTGTTTTTTCCCCTAATTTAACAAGCTTTAGATCTTTTATTTTTACTGTATATTTTTTAATTTTGTATAACCAGCTGATACAGGTCCAAACGCTGTCATGCATTTTCCTGTATTTGCTGTGAAATGAACAAGCTGAACTGAAGTCTCACATGTCATACACTAGGAACAAAGTTCTATTCACACTATTAGCTTTCTGGACCCATTTACTTCTCCTGAAATCAATAAAAAACCTCCACTAAATAAAAGACATACCATGAGTATTATCTACAAATTGCTGTCAGCTATCTGCTTTTTTTTTTTTTTCTTTTTCACCTAAATACAGTATTCCTAAAAGGCTTTTCATGCTGTGAATTTAAAGACAGCATTTAAGATGTCATTATGGCATGTCTTTATATACAGCTGCCATTAAGGTCTCTGTAATGGATTCAGAAGTGATGAACATGGAAGGTGCCTCAGTCAGACATGACATTAATGTTTTTACGGCAGATGCACTGGCACAATCTCAATCAACATCACGGGATAATTCTGCTCTGGAAAATGCTACAGGTAATTCTGGTTGCCCTAAGAGGCTCTGAGGGTGTATTTAAAGAATTTTAAAGATCTCAGTAAGTACTCTGAGAGCAGCAACACATTAATATTTATTACAACACTTACTGAACAATGAACGTGAAACCTGGTCATGTGCAAGACATTGATATACGATGAACAAAAAATTATCAATCAGCAGGTCTCAATCAGAATCAAGAAGTTGGTTTAATCTGTAACAACTTCTACTTGGATGTTCCTAAACACTCACATGGACACATACACAGCACGATTTTTAGTCACCATTTATTATTCATTGTGAATGGATTGTAAAAACTGTGGCAGGACCCCAGACCTGTGTTTACACTCTCACATGGGCTGTTTTTCTTCTCCAGGTCCTTGGGCATCTGAAGGGCTCTCCAGGTCTGGCTGGGCTGTGAACATGAGCCAAGTCCAGCACTGACAGGGCACAGTCAGCAAGGAGCTCAGCTCCAGGAGATGTAACCCACACCACGAAAACACCCCTGGTGCACACGGATACGGACAAGCTGGGACACACTCAGGGATTGTTTTAGAGGGCAGTGGTGGAGAAGAATGGCAGGAGCCCACGGCAAACAGCCAGGCCCCGAGTCGATCAGACAGCAGGGATGCAGAGCCAGGAGGCTGGGTGAGGCAGCTGCGTGGTGTGACACCGAGAGCCACAGCCAGACTCCTTACACAGGACTGGCCCTGCTCCCCTGGGATCCACTAACTCTGGGATAGTCTTTCCATATGGCAAAGCTGCAGCCCTCAGTGAGAAAAAACAGGATCCCACCCTGAGCTGTGCTCATGTTCCACGGATCCTCCCCCAGCCAACGTCCCTGTGAGCCACCAGGGCCAGGAGGCACCGGGAAAAATCTTCATTAAAATGGCAGTGATGGGGGTTTGATCATTCAAACCCCTAAAGCCACCTGGAAACACAAACCCCAAATATCCAAGCCTGGAAAACATGGTATTTTCTTCTGGTAAAGAGTCTGACAACTGAGTTTTGCTGATATTCAGAGTATCAGCTGCCTGAGGGATTACTGAAGGGTGAAACACAGCCTGGGACTGGCAAAGCTTGATGCAATTCCTCTACCCCTCCATCAGTGTGCAGTGATTCTAAAAATAAAAAAGGATATCTATATATAGGGATAATTTATGGTTGCTTAATATTTCGTGCAAGCTCAAAATATCTATATGCAAGAAGAAAATGCTTTTCTATATTTAATGTATTTTTGTAATTTCATTACACTGGGCAATTCTCATGCCCCTTTACCATTAAAAATTCATTTAAATTATTAAGGCCCTGTGGAAATTTTAAACACTTCCTGACATTTCTCCAAAACAACAGTCACTGTAATGGTAAGGTTTGATTACAAAAAGTAATACAGTCTCCCTCTAACTAAATAAAGCTTAGAGAAAATGGGATTTAAATATAAAGGGTGTGTAAACACACACTCCTTTTCCCACCACAACACAACTGACTGGTTTAGACTGAAAGGACTTTTTCCTCTAGCACCTTGCTTCAAGAAAAATACCAAGGGATGATCACTGTGATATAAAACACAGACTAAGCTCCAGTGATGAAATACTACAAAAGCATGATGTCGTCAAAGAAAGAATGTCAGTGGGTTATTTCCAGAGAAATTTGGTAAAGATGTTGGAAAGTATGAATGATTTTATGACTTTTTCTAGAGAACCAAGAGAAAAAAAGGTGTTTCAGGCTACAAAGACTTGAAGAATTAAGCTCACTCGCTGTAAAAGCAGAATAAAGTCACTAGGTTAAGCAGGTGATGTGTGGGATGACAGAAAGCCATAACAAGGTTCTATAAGCAGAAAATATTGTATCATATGGGGTTTTTTTTACTCTTTCCAGGAAAAAAAAATAAATGTAAACCAGAGAATCTTGGTATGACATTTTCTCAAATTAAAGGTTCCATCTTAGAAGTACTCCAGCTACCCTAAGTAGTGCTGTATTTGACAGCTTGATCCTTAGAAAAAAACAATGCTGATATTATTTAAAGCTACAACTTTTTGCCTTTAACTACTGTTGTTTCTAACCATCATCATTCTTGTCTAAGAAGACGTTTGAGAACCTGCAATTTTCCTTTATTGGAATGGATTAATCATTATTATATTGGCATACCTAACTTAAAAAATAATTTAAAAAAAAAAAAAAAAAAGAAGAAATCACACAGAGTTCCGAATCTGACATTTAAAAAAATATTTTCCTTCCTTGTGTGCTCCAGTGGGAGCTGGGAAGGCTCCACAGTGCTGCCCTCAGCCCCGTGGTTGCTGGTACTGGGTGTTATTTTGGCACCCTGCCTCCCAGGAAGGCCAGTCTGGTCTGACTCCTCGTGGAGGAGAACACTGTGCAGAAGAGTGAAAAACGTCAGAACAGAGTTCAAAAGCAGAGAAAGATACATCTAATCTTTGCCCATGCACACAACACCCTCTTTGTTGACCAACAAAACCCACATTAAACCCTCCAGGACTGGGCACAAAGTGCTGATGTGAATAGCGGCTGCTCAGATGAGTAACACTTTTATTACATATTCAGAACTGAACACTTTGGCCAGGGACGGGGCCAGAATAAACCAGAGCAGCCTCTCTGGAAGTTAATGGAACCATAATGAATTACACCAATTGAGAATTCAGAGTATTATTCTGGGATAGAGCTTGCTGGTGAAATGCACAAAACAAAGCAAAAGGCTAATTGCATGCCGGGCATGAACGCAGTCACTTCAAATTGTATTTCCTGAAAAGGCAGCTGAGTAATATCATTACCTGAGAAACACCTAGAATCCTTCTTGACCATTCCCTCTCTTGCAAAACCTGCACATACCAGCTTTGTTCTTTTTGGTTAAATTACATAAAAGAGATTAAAGTCCATTGCTGTTTTCTTTCCCCTGAACTACCAGGAAAAAAAGCATCACCACGACTAAAACATCCATTTTTAAACTGCTAACACACCAAACCTATCCTGGGATATGAAATTCTGTTTGATACAATAAATCTTCCCCAGCCTTGGAAAAGCTGAAGGGTGCTGCATGGTCAGGGCTGTTTTGGGGGGACGTTCCCAGGTGCTGTGATGGGCTCCCAGTCCACGCAGCTTGCTGGCCCCTGGACTGCTGCTAGCCTGCACGGTCACACATCAGAGCCTCTTGTTTTGGTGGTTTTAGAAAAGGAAAATGCTCTGTGCCTTCAGCATTACCCTCAGGAACCCTCACCACAAAATTACCTGTCACTTCCTCTAGCATTGTTTTCACTCATAACAAGTATTGCAGCTGATAACAAGAACCGTGTTGACCTAGTTATCCAAGGATATCTAAGGAAAATAAAGCCACCTCCTGTCTGCCAGACGGGGATTTTAAAGTTCCTCGGGCCCATGAGCAACAAGGGGATGATTTGTTCTGAGAAGCAGCCGCGAATTGAAAATGTCAGTGTTGTCCTGAATGGGGACAGCAGCAGCCTGGGCCACTGGAGAAGCTCAGCTCTGAGACAACAGGTTGCTGGCAGGAAGGGTTTGGGGGCTGTTTTCCCTTGTAGTTTCCTACCCCAGACAAAGGACACACAGCACAGAGCAGGGTGAATTAGCTGCTGCTGGGATAAGAGTTATGACTGACTGAGCCACTGGCTGCTGTTAATAAATGTAATGTCAGCTCTCTCCCGCAGTAATTTTATCAAGCCACAGTGAGGAGAATGAAGTGGGAAATAGCTTAATCTCACCAAAATGCAGTGCCACTTCTTCCTGACGTCCCATTTGGGAAAAAAAAAAAAAAAAAAACCTAAACGAAAATGCAATTTGTTCTGTCCTTTACTTGTACTTCTCACTGCTGCAGAAGCATGGAGCAGCAGAGAGTGAAACACACACGGTTCCCACCTTAGAGCTGCAAAATCCCTAACCTGTACCTCAAATTTAATACCTTGTCTCCCACCAGAAGACAGGAACTGTGGATTATCCCACTGCCCCACTAGGGCTCATCTCCTGCGCCCATTCCTTTCCCTCCAGCTGACAGACACTCTTCTGCCTAAGGGGAATTCACCAGTGACTTATTTTACATTGTTCATCCAGTGAAAATACTCCTCAGTAGGCTACAGACACATCATTACTGGGGATGGGGCTTTAGGAAAGCATTTAATGTCTTTCAGCCATAAAATATAAACATCTCCTGAAAGTGCTGGCTTACCTGGATGCTCAGTGCAGCTCTCCAGTGTCAATGACACCTCAGTGGCACAGCTGGCCTTTCCCTGCACATAAAACACCTCCAGTGCACATAAAAGTGCCTACAATGGGGTAGCTGTATGTCTTCCATCCTCAGTTATCCTAAATAAACAATCACCCCTCCTTGGCTCACCAACACTCAGTGACTGTGTCCCCAAAGTCCCAGCATGGGGGCTGATCTGCCACCTCACAAGAGACAGGACAAGAGGAAATGGCCTCACGTTGCACCAGGGGAGGATTAGTTTGGGTACTAGGAATAATTTCTTCACAAAAAGGGTTGTCAAGTACTGGAACGGGCTTCCCAGGGCAGTGGTGGAATCACTGTCCTTGAAAGTGTTCAATGAAAGTGTGGATGTGGTGTTCAGGGACGTGGCAGTGCTGGGTTAGCCCTCTGACTCAATGATCTTTGAGGTCTTTTCTAATCTTAGTGGTTCTATGAATCTGTAATTCCATGTTTCTGTGAGGTGGACAAGACCCTCCTTCTCTCAGGAGCAGTGGGACTGATGCCTGTTTCCAGTATAATGTGATTTTCAGCATATTATTTTATTAGATTATCAAAATTTAACAACACTACAAAGCTAGCCAGCAGGTTCTCAGACATTGACACAGCTTTCTGATGCTCATAGTAGATTTTTTCATTTGGCAGCTCCTGAGCCAAGTGTTGCAGCCGAGTAAAGAATAAAGCATCAGGAAGCAGCTCAACAGCCTAGAAAGTGACATACTTCACTCACACAGGCACACAAACCAAAGGCCAGTCAGTTTTGACCTTGCTGATGCTTTGTGAAAATGACTGGCATCAATCTCATGATTCAAATATCTTAAGGATAGCTTGAAAGCACTCACAGCCCTCCAAAATCCTCTGCTGGGAATCTTCTAATCCCTGCCCCGCTTCACAGGGGAGGCTCCCGAGACGTCAGGACTCATGGCAGAGATCTGATTTTACCCCTGGTGTGATGTGGTGAATGTCATCAGCCTGCAGTAATTGAGGTCAGCTGCTCAGTGTGATGGCTGGCTGTGCAACACCTTTCATTTCTCTCTCTCTCTCTCAAGAAAAAATCAGATTAGGCAGAGGGAAGTGGGAAATCGAAGATCACATTTCCATCATTCACAGCCTGCCTCCATTTCTGATCACAGGGAAAAGACAAATGCATTCATGTCACAAGTGCCAAAAATCTTTATCAAGTCCTTGGTGGGCAGAAGCACTTTTTACATTTCCCTACAAGCTGTAAGACTCAATCATTTCCGGGAAGTTTAACCTAGAAGTTCCAGAAAGAAAATAGTTGTCTATTCTCTACTTTGATGAGAAGTTAAGCTAAGTGCACAATAGGAGCTTATCCCTCCTGGGCACACAGAGAGGAGGTGTATTTAAATTTCTTCTGTATCTTGATGGCATTT
Organism: Corvus kubaryi; assembly: GCF_017639235.1. Taxonomy (NCBI): domain Eukaryota; kingdom Metazoa; phylum Chordata; class Aves; order Passeriformes; family Corvidae; genus Corvus; species Corvus kubaryi. Next base: position 20,991 of record NW_024581720.1, read on the forward strand.
TGTGCTTGGTTAGTGATTTGTGAATGTCCTCAGGAATTACAGAAACTTGGCAGATCATGTTCCTAAATTTCACTGGTTAATGAAATAGTTTTAAACATGTAAGAGACAGAAAAAACAGCAAGGTGAAATAAAAATAGGGCACATCATATGAAAAATGGATGACAGTATAGTGAAATGATTGAAAATTGATTTAATCTAAAAGTCCATCTGCATTTCACATCAATCCAGAAATTTTTGTTTCCTTTAAGAATCAAGGCAGGTGATGATATTGGAATGGACCTTTTTGCTCAACAGAACTGAAATCAAATCAGGTGCAATTTACAAGCAGCTTACACTGGAGCATCAACATGTTTTGAATCTGCTGCATAAAGGCTCGTTTTGCAGGCAGCAGCCACACAAACGGTGTTCTGTGGGGAGGTTTACTCAGCACACCTTGCGACGTGGTTTGAAACACAGCGCTGGGAACTGTGACTCAGATCTCTTGGTGTCAAGTGAGCGAGTCAGGGAACTCTGCCTTCAGGCAGGCTGCAAACAGTCCTGGGTAAAGCCAGGGCTGAGCAAGGCACAGCCGTTGTGAAGGACAGGGAATGAACCCAGTGCTCTTAGTGCTAACTGAACTGACAGCAGTGCTGGGATGATGTGTGGGTGAGGATTCACCTCTGGACACGGATGGAAGCTGATGGCAAGCAGTCAGGGTCAGTGGTGTCTCTCAGCAAATGCAGAGGAGGCGATTTTGGTCAAAGGAAAGCCCTTGTTTATCAGCTCTGTTAAGCACGAGGACTAAACGAAAAATGAACTGCTTGCTGTGTGCTGTGACGCAATTACACACCAAGAAAAGCAGCCAGGTGAAATCCATGGGCACTGGCAGGGTGGGCAGGCCCTGGCACAGGGTGCCCAGAGCAGCTGGGGCTGCCCCTGGATCCCTGGCAGTGTCCAAGGCCAGGCTGGACAGGGTTTGAAACCACCTGGGATAGTGGGAGGTGTCCCTGCCCAAGGCAGGGGTGGCACTGGGTGATCCTCAAGGTCCCTTCCAACCCAAACCAGGCTGCTGTGTGATCTACACACACCCCTGTCTCACGGATTTTGTGGGACTTTTACAGACTGGCCAAGAATATTAGTTACTACCAAATATCCTTGCCATATTGCACATCCTGTATTTTTTTCCCGCTCCACACCAAGGGGGGTGCTCCTGCAAATCCCAACAAAAAACACTATGAGTCTTCCACGTATGGAAAACAGGAGTCACTGGCCACCAAGGACAAAGTGACTTAGCTAACAATGGAAATTCAGGGGTTCACAACATGCAACTGCTTTGGAAAATCAGCATTTCCAGGAGATTTCCCCAAGGTTGGCCGTGGTGCTCTTCCTGCACCCCACACAGGTGTGAGGGGCTCTGTCAGGTAAGGCTGTTTCCAACACAAAGAATCACATTTTGGTACCTGCTTCATTCTCATCCCCCTCCCTGACAAACTGATCAATGATGCAAGAAGCCAGTGCCTCACTTCCCAGAGATGTGTCCCAAATCTTATCACATATTCCTTCCCTGTTCCCTGGGCCACAGGGCAGCTCCATGGAAGTGACTGTTCTTTGCTTTCTTCTCTTCACCTCTTGAACAAAACAAAACCCAAAACCCAACAAAACCCACAAAAAAAGAACGTTTCACCTTCATCAAAATTCTCCAAGTCTTGCTAGAATTCAAAGATTGCAGCCAAAATGTTTTGATGCTGCCAGCAGGAGCAACAAGCTACCAGTGAGCCATTTAGTTAATGATACTGTTCCTAAAGCACAGCAAATTTCATGCCTAACTAGAGAAGTTAATATTTGTTGAGGTGTAGTGAAGTAAACAACCAAGCAGGGAGTACACAACAGCTGTATTTTTATATTTAAAACTTCCCAGATTTTTTTTAAATGACTTTGAAGCCTTCAGCAGATGAGGTGCATTCACACCATGTGGAGATGGTGGGACAAAATTCAAATAATGCAGTGTAGAGTGCCAGAACGCCAACACCACCCCCTGAAAGAACCCCTGGGGGATGACAGACAGGTTAACCAGGAAAGGTCTTAAAGGAAATTGCTGGCAATCAGATACTCCTGACCTGACCCTCCTCTCCCAGGAACCCAGGTAATGAGTATCCCTGTGAGAATCCAACACCTGGCTATAGATTAAAGAGCTGTTTTCTTCCTCAGTGAGACAACAGCTCCCAGTATGGCTAATCCCAAATAAACCCTGCTTTTCCTGTAGGGAATTGGAGACAGTTGCAGGATCAGCAGAGGGAAGTCTGGGAGCTGTATAACCAGGAACAATATTGCAGCCAGGTGAGCACACCTGGAAGATTCACTCTCGGCTGACACAAAGCCCTGCTCCAAGGGGTTCTCTCACAAGTTGAGTTTATTTCTCCAAATGAAACAAACAGGTTCATTACAGAGACAAAAATTAAGACTTTTGGTCTTGCCTGAACTGGCTACATCACTTTCTTTCCAAGCTACTGTTGGATTAAGCCATTAAATCATTGGTCACTCTTGAAAGCTGAGATTTTTTGCTAACACCACAGTTACCAAAGAGCTGCCTATTCACTTCTGTGCTGAGGAAGTTTAATATTTTTATTCAAACAAACAAACAAACAAACTCTCCTCTCAAACTGAACAAAGGAATTCCCTGGAGGTGAAGTGGGAGTCATTTGAAATAGGCATAGTAAACTGGTTTTCTGCCATGGACATCAATGCTGAAGACTAATTTATTTTGATTGTGGCTTTCAAGGGATTGAGGCAGTTACTTGCTAAGAAAAACTATAATGGAATAAATGAAAAATTTTAATTTTTATTATATTCTTAATATATTCAGAAATATTGGTACATAGAAATGAACACTAATATATCTTTTTAAAAGTTTAATTATGCTGAAATTGGACACAACTGATATCTACACAACAAGGTCTGTATTTTACCCCACATTCTATAAAAAAAAAAGACAATTAAAGATGGTCACTAATTTTAACTTATATTTAAATATCCAAATTTCTAGAACAATATGTTCTGAGCTGCTCACAGAGCATCCAAATTTCTGTTTGCATGAAGAGTGATATTGTGCCTTTGTATATACTGAGAGAATGGGTAATGAGCTATAAAGGAGTTATTACTGACATTTTTATAAGCTACAAGGGAAGAAAAGGTTTGCAGCTTGACTACAGGGATACCTTCTCAGGAAAAGTGAATTACAGAGTTTAAATTTGGGAAGAGTATTAAAGAGGGCCCAATGATTTCAGTGTGATTGGTCCCAGGTGATCACAATCACACCTATTAACTCACAGGAACAGGAGCAAAGCTGTCACTAGGTAAAGGCTTGTGAAATGCAGATGAAAACTGCAGGAAGATTAATCCATCTGTGAGCATATCTTTATTTAAATCTGCCTTTTTAAAACAAAAGTTAGATCTTTAGTTTCTAAGAGAGGAGGGTCCTACTCAGGATGCCCAGAGTGGGTTTTGCGCCGGTTTTCCTAAATATAAATGTAAAGCTCTGACCTTCGTGAATTTTATTCTCTCTGCAGGGTTAGCAGGTGTCATGTTTTGTGTGTCCTAACAGAGTAAAATTAATCAGATATGAAAAAAATGTAAATAAATGAGGTATTTGTATGTATGAGGAAATACACACTCTCTGCTTCATGTATGTTGGGTTCTCTCTCCACCCAATTAAAAAAGCAAAACTCAAGAGTTTTCAATACTTTTGCTTTGGCATTACATCCTTTATTACTTTTAATTTATACAGTAAGGAAAAAAAACCCCAAAATTAATAAGATGCTGCTGACAGCTCCAGTTTTGAAAACATACCCTCTCTATCAGATCACATATGGGAAAGCTGTCCTTTAGAGTGTGTAACTTTGTGTTTGACCTCCCTGAACAGAAGGTGTGTAACTGAGAGCTCCTGTATGAGGTCACCTGGCCTGCTGTCCATAAACCAACCAGGTTAACCTTCAAAACCAATCAGAAAACAGCAAAATGCACAACGAAATCTGGAGTAATAACTACAGATGTCATTTGCCAAATTTCTCTGGATTATTTTAAAGCCATTTTTCCCCTTCCAGGTTTCACAGATTTCTAACATTCTGCATGAAACTCGTTTAAGTGACGTGTGCAGCATTATGGATGTTGAGGAAAAGGGTCCTTGAGAAGAGTCTTTCATCCTGAAGGTGAAAAGGAACTTCTCAGTTTTCCAATGTAATGACTGACAAAAAAACCTGCTTTCCAGGAAGTCTGGCAATATCCCAAATGATTTATGTGGAATTTTTGTATCAGTTTAGTGCTATCATTTAGGGTTTCCATTGAGTAAAGCAAATTGTTCTAGTACAATTTTATCACCTCACCCTCAGTGTCTTTTAGATTGATCTGCATGCCATTTTAAGAATAAAAGCTAAAGGACACATAGGAAGGTGACTTCAGGACAGTACCTTTTACCTGAGATGGGCATAAATACAAAAACATCCAGTAAAATAAGCAGGACAGTAGAGAAGCAGAGGAGGGAATAAGTAAAAAAAAAAAGTTTGTGGGAGTATTACATTCATGACTTTTAGATGGAGTAAAGAGATTTCCTTCTTAAGCAAAGGTGCTTCAAAGGATTAAAATAAAACAGGAATAGAAAAACTGTTTTAGACAGTGTGACGATTTTGACATTTCCTTAGGTGTAAAATCTGCTTTCCATCATGTTTTCACTGGGCTTATAAAAAAGGGCTACAGGAAGCAAAGCCAAACAGGGAAACCAACTCTCAAATCCAGCAAAGACTCACCAGACTCACGGGGTGCAGCCTGGCTGAGAAAACTCCCAGTTAAAAGCGAGGATGCGTGCTTTAACCTGGAGAAGTAATAAAGCAAGGGAGCAACCACAGGGCTCAGTGCAATCCTGAGAGACCCAGCTTTTAATCAAGATAGGCTGCTTGCTGGGATGAGACACCGCGATGCAGCTGGGAAGTCATTCAGGTAATTATGGCAGCGAGTGTCGCACAGGTGGCCGGAGCAAATGCCCTTCCCAGGGAGAGCCAAACCCCAAATCAAAGATAAACCGGTGTGTGGGAACTGCCCCCTGCCTGACTGCCCACCAGACTGCACAAAACACACGGGTGACGGGGAGTTGGGGAGAGCAGCCTACAAAATATTCAACTCGGCATCCGGAGAGCTGTTACAGAACGTGGAGCAGCCTCAGGTTTCAGCAAACTCTGCTCGAATGTGCTGCTCCCTGGTCTGCCAGCACCTGCAGGATCCAGGGTTTGTTGGCTGGCACTGATAGGCAGCCCGCTCCCTAGCTGACAAAAAGGGCTTTTATCCCAATGTTCAGGATCGCCACTCTTCTAGGAACCTTTTATCCTCAAGAACCAACACTTCTCCTTGTTGAAAGGATCCTTCTCCAAAATCCAACAGTGCTAAACCAAGTGTCACATAGTCTAAAGTACAGATACAATTTTCCAGAGGGAAAGGAACGCAAAGGCACTGTGTTATTTGCATGTGAATTATCTTGTTTTCAGTATATCATGAAATATACGTAAATATTTTTTATGCTCGCACTTCCTCTCTGAATTAAACCTGGCAGAAGGCAGGGTTAGATGGGATTTTGGGAAGGAATTGTTCCCTGTGAGGGTGGGGAGGCCCTGGCACTGATGCCTTGAGAGGCCACCTAGAAACAGAGACTGGACAGGAGTAAGGGAATAAGGCAGGGATTTGTTTGAAAGGCCTTCAAAGGTACCCCTGGGGAGCCAGAGGCCACTGCCCAGATGGACCCCAAGGTGGACCCCAGGTCACAAGTTCTTCACACTTTTATAGGTTTGGTTCATTTGCATAGCAGGGTGAATTCTCCAATTAAAGCTTCAGTTAATGATGGAGTTCCCCCAAGCTCACCTCCCTCTTAAGATGTTGGTTTACACACTTTGGGCCCAGGAGGGTCTGGGTGTCCCTGGAGAGCAGGCCCAGAGAGGCTTTGTTGTGTCTGCCCGGCACAGAGAGCAGAAGTGAACAGGCCACAAGGAACTGCAGAGTCACACACTGGGAAGCACAGGATTGGAAAAACATAAAAGTTAAAACCTAAGGCATCAGCACAGGGTGTCCAGAGCAGCTGTGGCTGCCCCTGGATCCCTGGAAGTGTCCGAGGCCAGGCTGGACAGGGCTTGGAGCAGCCTGAGAAGGTGGGAGGATAAAGTTCAAAATGAAACTGTGTGACAGAGGTTTCCTTGGCAAGGCTTGCATTTCAGTGTGCACTGAACTCAGTGATTCCTATGGTCCGTAATACAAGTACTGAAGAATGTTTTGGTGTTAAGAAAAATAACCCCTGCCAGGTCCTTTAATTGCACCAGATCCCAAAAGGATCATTACCCTGAGTGCTAAACAAATGCAGGGACTGTGGATTAAAGGAGAAACAAAAGCTGGAATGGGGATCACCCCTGGCAGGTAGCTGATGGCTGGCAGGAGTTTCCTGCTCACCTGCTAAGATGTGTATTGAGGAGGATGAGGCAGAGCAGGGCTCTGGTGGCACAGCTCCAGCACCACTGATGTTGCAGTTTCACAACTGGGGAGTAAAATTCTCTACAAACAGGTGTCAAAATAGGGCTGGGAAACCTGTTTATTCATGGAAGGAGATAATGTTTATGAAGGTGCTGCCTCATTAATGGACTTTGATTTATTTAAGAACTGGAAATTTATGTTATTTATTCTCCTTTTCATAAATATATTAACACCCCTCCACCCCCCAAAAATGAAATAATTCCTCCTCTGTTCAAAGTGCACATTTCTGAACTGGTTTTTCAGTTGAGGAGAAAAAAACCCACACAGTATTCATGGGCGTGCATCAAGCTTGGAATCACCAGCGTGGCCTGAAAATGATTCTAAAATAACGGTCTTACAATTTAATATAATAAATATAATAAAGACAGTTAATTTGATGATTTATGCAGGAATTAAATTGCACTGGAGAAGATTTTACAACTCACCAAGGAAACAAAGTTCTTTCATGTGTAACACTTAGCAGTATGTGGATAATACAATGACAAACATTTTTAAATTTTATATTAATCAATGTTGTGGCACCTAACCTGCAGTGTGATCATCAGCTGCTCTAATTTTTTGATCAATCACCAAAGTTTCAACAATCTTAGCAAAGCATAAATCTGTCACTTATATAATTTCACTGAATAATGACTCATTTAGGGGAAACCACACTCAGCTGCATCACTTTAGATGCTGAAGCAGGAACAGTAAGAAGGTGTATGCAGAGATACAAGCAATTTTGATAATTTTCATGGAAAAATGTCTAAGTAATACACTGTAAATCCCTCTGAGTGCAACACTGACAACAGGTTTTTGAAGGGGCATGGAACATCTTGACACTTGATACTGTAAATGTATTTTGACCATGGCACCTGGTATAACACAGAGGGAAACCAGTTTGGCAACCACAAGTACTTCAGAGGCATAAAGCCATCAGGTTTGTGGGGGGAAAAAAAAAATCAGCATCAAGTTTCAGGGCGGAAGAAAAAAAAAGGTATCTACAGCTTTAAGGGAAAGGAAAATGGGATTATTCCTTGGGATAAAGCATTTTCAATTACAGCTTGACAAAAAGAGAAGTAATTTAAGCCTGAGGTAAATTAAAATGGCTAAGTACTAAAACTCCTTAAAAACAGACTTTTAAAGAGAAGCCTTCACAGATGGAACTTTAACTGCGCAGCACAGCCGGGTGCTGTTACAACAGGCTTTTTTTATTATTATTAACTTTGATCAAAGCTTATTAACCAGCAGCACCAAGCCATCAGTGGATTGGACTACACAGGAGAGCTAATTAAATTTAAAGGGCCAGGGAGTCCTGAGGGCACAACAAGAAATCCCCAAGGCAGGAGCTTGAACGGAGGGGGTGAGAACACTTGCATCGTGAGGCAGTGGGAGATGGCAAGGTGCTTGCTCTTACCGTGGGCTCTGCAGAGAGTTTATTACAACCAATTCTGAACCTGTCCCTGTCATCAAACATGCAGAGAAGCGTGGGCTCTGAATGTCTGGGGAAATATGGAATATTTCCACACACTCAGCAAGAAACGCAGATAATAAAATTTTATGTGATCCAACAGGGCAGATCATGAGGTCCCTCCTTACCCTAAGGAGAGGTAATTTCTACCAATTATGATGTGAAATACAACTAAAGAATTTAGGGACAAGAGAAAATAAAATAGAGAGGATGCAAGCTGACTGTAAATCGGTGCACAGCAGCCTTGTTTTGTCCAGAGGCAGACACATATAATAGCATTTGTAACTGAAAATAACAATAATAAATCATATAATAATTTCTTCCATTGCTTACATCCCACCTGCTGTGTTATCCTTCATATCTACAACAGATTGCAATAATTAAATATTTCCCTGCAGTTTTGTCATATACCTGGGAGGAGGAATAATATTCTCTTTCCAAGCACTGCGAACAGTAAACTATTACCTTCTATCTACCTTTCAGGCTCCTGGGAAGGCAGCAGAGAGGGGGAACATTTATCCCATCCTTACTTGTGTTTTAAAAGCCTCCTGACACGTGGACCACTGAAGCATTTCTCAGTGAATAAAAGGGTCTGATTTGCAGGACAAAGCCATGACTGCCAACCCTGATACCAAGTGATGTTTTATCAGTCTGATTTTGTCATTTCAGGATCCCTAGGAGGAAGGGCTGAGCAGCTGGAGTAAACAAAACCAGTAAAATTCAGCACAGAGGGGAAGAAAGAGGAATCAGTAACAGCTGGGCTGTCCTTAAGCAGAGTAAGTGCTTCTGCATCCTAAAATGACAGAAAACATCTTGCATCAGTGTGGTGGCATCATGCTGAGTCGTCCAGTCCAAGAGAAACACACACTGGCAATTTCTGGGGTTTGTAGGGGTTTGTTTTTCCCCTTAAAGAACAATCATGTCCAGCTGGCACCAGCACATGAAGAGAACCACAGCCTTATCCCACTCCACACCTTCAGTGATATTTCGAAGTCTGCTCCAGGTGGGGGAACTTTGTTGAAGCACCAGAGAAAACAACAACTACACCTGGGTTTGGGGACGCACAGAATCTCCCCAACCCTGGAGCAAAACCTCAACAAGACAAACCAAAAACGACCCTGCTCTCAAGATACATTTCCTGACACACCATCTGTGAAGAACAGGAGGAGCATTTCCTTCACCTCTTCCTTCCTCTCTCAAGCAGGAGCTCACAGGCATTTCAAGGACCTGACAGGTCATCTGTAGCTGCTGCTTCAGAACTTATCAAACTCCAGTGAGAGCTGCAGTTCTGTGCCTTTCTCAGCCTCACATTCACACCCCTAAACAATACTTCAAATAAATTCCCTCTGTGTTCATGGCATGATGGGCAAAGCTCTTGTATACAATCACATACAGTATTATTTATAATTTTATTATTATTTATAGATGTTGCACTATTTCTAAGGGGCATAAGTCTCATCAGCTGTTTTTATGAGCACTTTAAAATACTTACTAATTCAATTTTAATTTGTTCCTTTACAAAATAAAGCATTAACTACATCAGTGTGTAGGCAAGACAAAAACTACTATGTTTCAGTTGATCCTTGCTTTGAGCTATGAAGCAGAAACTGCAGTCAAAAAGCAAACCATAAATCATACCCACAAATAGTACTGGAAACGCCAAAAAAAGAAGACATTTTAGGTAAACTTTTAGGCTACAGATTCTGCCCCTTTACAAAGATTGAAATTAATCATTCTGATTCATTTTCTCAGTATTTTTTTCTTCATTGGGTCTTGTTACAATATTTGCATCAGATCAACAACACCGGACTGGTAACTGAATGTGTCATTCAATTTTCTTGTAATAAACATCAGCAGGTTTTTCTTCTGAATCCACAGCAATACCCTGAAGCACCCCAAAAATTCAGGGAGAAGGAATTTGAGAAGAATTATGGGTGGCTAAGAAAAACCTTTGGACAGAGTTTCAACCTCTGCAGCTCAGCAAGTCCTGATTTTTTGCTAACTTTGCACTGTCTGCATTTCACAGCTTCTGTGTCACACCCCCATGAGCTGCTAGAACAGAATTATGTTGTGATGGAACCACCCCTGGTTTTCCCCTCCCAACACAAACCAAATCACCTGCTGAGCACGGCTGCTTTTTCAATTAATAGCAAGTTATTTGGACATCCACATACACAAACGTATTTTGTGGGCATACACACACCTGCCTTCACTTTCCTTCAAGGAAGTTTTTTAATTACCATCTTCTCTCTTGATTGTGGGTTTCACCAATATCTACTAAAATGACCTCAATGGTCTTCTAATTCTCATTGACTCCTGCAATGACCAAGTCCAAAAGGAAAAGAAGTACAATGATGGACAAAGAGATAGGAAAACTAAGATAAACAGGAAAAAAAACCCCAAACATTATCTGTATTATCCTTTATGTCTTACAGTCCCTGATGCTTCCATGAGCTTCATTATCCCCTCATTCCACTCATCCCTGAATCCTTATTTTTTTCCATGAATACGTGGTCTGCCTCTTTTTGAATGTGGAACTTCTAGGCCAGACTGCAGATACTCAGCACCCAACTGTGCTTTCTTATTTTGCACGGAAAGAGAAAGCTGTGCACATAGGAGGAGCACGAACTGGCCTAAGGGATACTCATTGTGAGGGCCTTGAAAAGCTCAGGTGTGTTACCCAAAGCATTTATAGTCTTATGTCTTTATAGTTTATAGTCTTCATGCTATCTGCAATTTTGCAGCTGAACTCTCCAGTCAGGACCAAAACCCTGAGGACTACATCCCTCAAAGGCAAAACAAAGCACATTTTGTGCTTACACCTTTTGGTGTATTTTCCTGCAACACTGATCAGTCCAGTCCCACATGATTGCCTGAGCAGGGCAGTGGTGGAGTTCTCATTTTTAAATACGTATCTCAGTCTCAAAACTCTCACTGAGCTACTTAGAAGAAGATTCCACACCTTCCACTTTTCCTTGCCATTTCACAAAATAAAGTATTTCTCATCATGTTATCTGAACTGACCAATTACCACCCGAAAGCAAAGATTTCTGGAGAGCACAGTGCAGCATTAAATGATTTCTTTCTGTGATCACAATTTCCTCCTTGTCTGGAGCTCTGCCCACTTTATAGAAAGCCAGAAATTCCTCAGCAAACAGCCCCACATGAGTGACAAAGCTGCTTGCCACTGGCAACAGGGTCTTGAACACTTCTGGTTCCCAATGTGCACAGAGAATTGCTGTTCTACAGGAACACAGTGGTGTCTGGATTACCTTTCCCTACAGTGGAAATGAAAAGCTCCAGTGAGAGAACCCATAGCAAACTTTGCAGACCTGAAGGGAGGTTTATGTATATGTTTTTATACACACATGTGTATATATCTATACATATATATAACCATATTACAGCTATCAATGCAGTTTTGAAACTTTGATAGCATTTGCCCTGTGTATTCCGACTAGTTTACCACAAACATGCCAAAATTCTGATTCAAAGTTAAATATCTTGTACTTTATAATGGGCCATCACTGCATCCCACACACTTTACAAGGCTCTAGTCCTGGAAACGTGTCAGATTAAGTTTCATGAGCATCTTCACAAGGCCAAAAATTCTC